>NW_011917028.1:0-3555 GCF_000151845.1 Pteropus vampyrus | reverse complement strand
TCTGTTTTTTGACTTTAAAAAAATTTGGCTGAAAAAACTGAAAAATGTATTTTTCCCTCATAAAAGTGGGATCTCTTTTTCATTTTTTTCTATAGAAGTAGTTTATTGCTACTGTTAAGTTTTACCTACAAGTTCCTATTACTGAATACGTTTCCAGTCGATCCTAGACTGAGATAGCATAACTTCCAGAAAAGAAAAGAAATATCTATATGATTAGAATAAAGCTGTTTAAGTGTTCCCTTAGCTTGTGTTCTCCAAAGCATATAATTATCGAAAATCTCACTCCTCTTTATGCTCTAAGTGGGTGCCTTTGTTGCACCAGATGCTATGGTATATCTATGCATCTCAAACTATAACTCTTGTTTCTGGATATTGTAATATGCCATTTCTTTATTCTGCGAAGGTTGGCGTTTTAAAGAAATGTACTTGAATCTATTTTTTGGTGGTGGTGAGGCGAGGAGTTAATATCCCTTCTCCCTTTGATGACTTATACAGGAAACTTAAGGTTCAATTGGACTATAAAATTCTGACCAGAGAGGAGACCGTAATGTCAGCTACAGACGAAGCAGATAACAGACGTCAGCCATTCACTAGTCAGAAAGATAAGGGAATGAGTTTGATTCCTCATTAAAAGCTTCATGGTTTAAGTCTTAAAAAAAAAAAAGAAAGAAAAAAGCTCTGGGTCTTGGCTTATTAAGTTACATAAACAGAGTGTAGTGCCATGGGAGAGAATGGAAACTCTTGGTGTGATCTATAATTAGAAAATTTCCACACAGAGAATAAAAGCAGGCTGTATGCCACTTCCTGACCCCAGTCACCCATAGAGACTAAGCCATTGGTGGGAGATAGATAAGAAAACACCAAGGAAAGGAAACCTGAGTAGTCAATCTGCCTACTTGCTCTGATGGGACTCAGCCTGAGAGCCCTGCAGGGAACATGCCTTTATAGTTTACATCACTTCCAAGGCATCGGTAAGAGGGAAAGCCTTTCCAATGCCAAACTCTATGCTAGGGAAGAGCAGATGGTGGTGTGGTCTCTGGGAATAAGGCAGGGAGTCAGAATCCCATTCTCCTACTTATTTGTTATGTGACTTTGGGAAAATATAGTCACTTTTCTGAGCCTCCATTTCTTCCTATGTATATTCAGTAAGTCCTCACTTAATGCCGCTGATAGGTTCTGTGACTTTAAGTAAAACAATGTATAAGGAAACCAGTCTTATCATAGGCTAATTGATATAAACAAGTGTTAAGTTCCTATGGCACCTCATCAACCTTATAATGAAACGGCATTAGACAAAACGATGTTATTTGAGACATGCTTTATATTCCTATTTATCCTCATATATCCTAAAATGGAATCTGCATATTTACTCTGGTGGTTTGTTGGTAGGTTCCATAAGTCAATAGATTGGTGAAGTGTTTGAAGGCTGGTGTTGATTCCAAAGCACACTACACAGTGACTGGCGCGATAGATTCTCAATAAACAATAACTAAATAAAAATATGTTAAAAAAAAATCCCAGCACGGTGACTGGCACATAATAATTGCTGGTTATAATTTTGGTTCCATTTCCCCCATACTTCTTTTTTCCCTTAAAAAAGATGTCACTAATTAATCGAGCTTAAACAAATCCTTTAACTTCTCTGGGCCTGATTCTTCATCCATAAAAGAAGTTAGAGTAGTTAGTCTCTCAGGTCTGCTCTATCTGATAAAGATTTGCTCCTTTTGAAAATCAATTCTTCTCCCAATGGAGGCCAATTTGTCTTTAATAAATAAACTGTAGGTTTGGAGCTTGGCTTAAAAGCTGTTGGTATAAATAAGAAAAGCCTTAACATTTTAACTGACTTCAATTTTCTCCTGAGACACTCTCTATATTTCACCTTGAATAGTCCCGGTTTCTTTATATACCATCCAGTTAGTGTGCTTTCCATTCTTAAAAGTGTTGGGTTTGGAATAAATTATATGGTCACAAAACTATGAATGATGAAGAAAACTGGCTGCCTGGCAAATGAGTACTATAGTCTCTTAAGTTCTCTGGCAGAAAGTAAGGCCTGGT
Organism: Pteropus vampyrus; assembly: GCF_000151845.1. NCBI lineage: Eukaryota > Metazoa > Chordata > Mammalia > Chiroptera > Pteropodidae > Pteropus > Pteropus vampyrus. Next base: position 1,500 of record NW_011917028.1, on the reverse strand, counting down.
CTCCTGTGCCCGCACTGGTCCGAGCTGTCTTGGACATGCTGTTGTCATCTGGGGAGCCAGAGAAGCTCTAGCAACTTAGAAAAATTTAGAACTATGTCACATGAGGAACAACATTAGGAATGTGGGATGTTTAGCTTAATGGAGTTCTCATGTGAGAGCTGACTTTGTTTTAAAACCATCAAGACTCTCTCCAAGCGGCAACAGAAGGCCAAACAAGGGCTAGTGAGAAGCCCATGGATGAGAAATGTATTAGATTAATTGTGGCCATGCGGTGATATCAGTCCTTGTGTCAGGATATGAGACTATGTTCGTGATACACTAATACCTTTTTAAAAAGTTGATGGCACAAGTATATATAGAGTCTGATTCCACTTATACAAAAATGCATATATATATATATATATATATATATATATATATATATATATATATGAAATAGAAAATGTCTGAGAAAATAGAATTAAAAAAAAAACACTGTTATGAGGAGTTAAGAGAGGAAACTTTAATGCTTTACTTTACAAACTTTTATAATACTTTACATTACAAATTCTGCATTGTTTGAATTATCATGGCTTTTTAAAAAAGAATAAACGAGAAAAACGTATGAGAGAAAGTAACATAATGTAAGGAAGAGAATTAGAACCATCAGAACTCAAAAGAAAAAGACAGTGCATTTTGAAGTTGTGAGTTCCCTTCTTGGAGATGTCCTAGGCTGGAGAATAGCTGGTCACTGCTGTTAGGAGATACTAAAGTTTGATGGGGTATTGAGTTAGTGATCTGTAAGGATCTGTCATCTCTGTGATTATACTACATTTTGAGATTCGATGAGGTAAAACCATTCAATGGTTACACTTATAACCATTTTAAACCACAATCCTGGTCCAAAAAGCAGGAATTAGGCTATTATGATTACTCTCTGTTTTAAATTTTCCTCTGTTTAATGTGGTTCTTATTCTTTTCGGTCGTGGTATTATCATGGATATTTCTTGAGTGGCTACCGTGTTGCAGACATTTTGCTTTACATATGCAATTTCATTCAATTTTCGTAATAGTGCATGATCGCATTATTATTTCCATTTAATGGATAAGGAAATGGAGGCAGCCAGAGAAGTTTCAGGGAGTCTGAGGGCTGGGGCCTTGCCCTTACTTCTTGGGCATAGCCTGGGACAATTGTAGTCTCTCTAGGGAGGTCTTAAATACATCAGACTCTGGAAAAACTGGGCGGCCTGCAGACTTAAGATAAGAGATGGCCCAGAGGGTCGGGGGGAGGGAAAAAAATTTAAGTAATTTCTTCAAATAAAAATAAATAAGTAAATTAATTAATTAAAAAAAAAAAAGATAAGAGATGGCCGAGGGAGGCTTATGATGGAATAGAATTCCCAGTTTCCAGAGGTGCTGAGGCTAGAGTGACAGATAGTCAGAGGATACTGTGGACCTAGACTGCAGAGTAGTCACAAAAGTGCTCCAGTGAGGGAATTTGGCTGACTTCCTGCCCTACTC
>NW_011917027.1:0-1162 GCF_000151845.1 Pteropus vampyrus | reverse complement strand
CTTGTTATGGAGTGAGGAGGTGAGATTAATTACCATTTACAAGTTGCTTGATATCTCTGGGGAGAGGTAAAAGCGAAAGCCTTTTCTGCTGTTCGCTTGGACCCAGTATTCCCTTTGGCAACACCAAGGCCCAGAAAGTAGCATCAGTAGCATCTGTGCTTTTGTGTAACTTCTTTAGGGGGGCCCTTGAGGGGAAGTGTTGAACAGACTTGAGGATACAGTTAACAGTAGAACATCAGTGCAAATACTATGTCCTGTTAGCCTGGCTTCTTTGAAACAGGAGACTTCTGTTGACATTTTCTCATTGCCTTCTCAGCAACTGAGGTCCAGGAACAAGCCATTGGAAGGAAACAGTGATCAAGATCCAGGAGGATCTGATAAAGGGGTCCTTCAGGATGCCAGGGGGAGAAGCAGGTGGACTGGAACCATGTGAACTAAACTGCAAGCCTGACCAGGTGGAGGTACATATACAGGTAGGCAGAGATGGATATCTAAGGCTGCCATGTATACTACTCAGTTAGGGAAGTCTGTTTCTCCATTAAAAACTCAACATTATTGGAGATTTTAAAGTCATAGGGAATTACAACAAAATAACACTGACATTTACTGAGCACTTGATATGTACTAGGTAATATTCTGAGTATTTTACATGAATTATCCCATTCAGTCTTCTCAACAGCTGTATGAGATGGATGGGTCTTATTTAATAAATGAGAAAACTGAGGCAGAAAGTAATTAAGAAACTGTGCTATAGTTATATAAGATGTCAACATAAGAGACAGTGAGGGAAGGTATGTGGGAACTCTCTATACTATTTTTGCAACTTTTCAATAATTCTAGAATTTGTTTAAAATAAAAAGTTAAAAGAAAAGAAAAAAGATATTTTCCCGATATCTAACAGTGGGTAAGTAGGCAACTGGAGTTAAAAACCAGGCCATTTAGTGCCAAAGCATATACCTTGAGATACTTCCCCAAATTGCGTTCTGCCAGAAGGAGTACTGGTGCCAGCTCTTCACCAAATATACATGTTTTCAGAATAATTTGTATTTCTCTGAAAATAATCAAGTTGGGTTGTAAATTGGAAGGCATAAGTTTCCACAAAATAAGAAAAGGTGCTTTTGCCACCCATTAAACAAAACAAACAAAAATGGAAAGCTATGTA
>NW_011917026.1:0-2864 GCF_000151845.1 Pteropus vampyrus | reverse complement strand
GCCCGGCATTCATTGCCCAAACAAGTCAAATGTTAGCTAAGGTATTACTTTGATTAATTGGAAATTACATTGTATTTACAGACCTCAGAGTTCAGGACAAGTAGAAAGGATGAATAGAACACTTAAGGAAACTTTAACTAAATTTAAGCTGGAAACTGGGGAGAATTGGGTGAGCCTTCTTCCTTTTGCTTTGTTACGGGCCCGGTGTACTCCATATATTATGGGAATTTCCCCTTATGAAATAATGTTTGGGAGACCTCCCCCTTTACTCCCTAAAATTGGAATTGAAAAGGTTACAATAAGTAATAACACAAGTCTCCTTAAGTCTCTACAGGCCTTGCAACAAACCCAAAATCAAGTCAAGGGCTTGATTAAAGCTACTAGACCGACTCCGGGGACATCACAGCCTCACCCACATCATCCAGGTGATTGGGTGTGGATAAAGAAGATTCAGCCTGCTAGCCTAGAGCCCCGGTGGGATGGTCCGTTTCCAGTAATCCTGACCACACCAACGGCTGTCAAAGTTGTAGGAAAAAGACATTGGATTCACCATACTCGCCTTAAGGCAGCTCAACCTCCCCCAGAAAAGGAGAAATGGAAAGCAACACCCACAGAGGATCCACTCAAGATAAGACTCTCACAGGAATAATTGTGTTAGGGTTAGTTGTTATTACCAATGTACACGGGAACCCTCATCAACCTCAACAGGCTCAATGGGAATTGATTAAATCAGAAACAGGTATCTCCATATTAGTAAACCAGACTATGTACCAGCCTACATTTCATGTAGATTAGTGTAATATACTTGGGGAGGAATTAAATAAGCAAACAAAAGAACAGATGCTAGCAGGATCAGGACCGTGGTGGGGCTGTGGAGTTAAAAATTATGAAAAGGGTATCCAACAAGTGCAGTTATATATGTGTCTTAGGGAAGATCAAAGCACTTGCAATAAGCCTAACCAATATTATTGTGGTCATTGGGGTTGTGAGACCATAGCCCCTTGGAAGAACACAGACCCCTTTCTGACTCTTACACGACCTAGTCAGTCTTCCTGTGCCACAGCAGGGAAATGCAATCCTGTCGTTTTTACTGTCAAAAATTGGGAAGATCCATCTTGGGTGACTGGGAAAACTTGGGGATTAAGGTTGTATGTTTCTGGAGATGATCCCGGAATGTTAATGACAATACAAAAAAGCCTGTCCGGATACCGTCGATAGCCATAGGTCCTGTCGGGTCTAATAATGAAGGGTTAAAGGACTTAACTCCTACCCAGTTAACAACTATTAGGAATACTAATAACATCTCTTAATTCCTTAGCTGAAGTAGTACTGCAGAATAGGAGAGGTTTAGATCTCTTATTTCTTAAGCAAGGAGGTTTGTGTGTAGCATTAGGAGAAACTTGCTGTTTTTATGTTAATCATTCTGGTATTATTAGGGATAGTTTAGCATTAATTAGACAGAGGGTGAAGGATAGAAATAAAAAAATTAAGGCAGGGCAGTAACTGGTATGAGTCTTGGTTTAATGAAAATTCCTGGCTAACCACGCTATTGTCAGCCATAGCAGGGCCATTAATTATGCTGATATTATTATTAATTTTTGGACCCTGCTTACTAAAGTGGCTTAGAAGTTTAGTACAGTCTCACATGACCGGGGCAAAGATTTTAATTTTAGGAGCATCAGCCCCGACGAGTTGGCCGAGAATTCCAACTTCTGACTCGAAGATTGAGTCACTGTAAAGAAAACCAGTGGGGAATGTAGTGACCTCACCTTTAGAAATAATAGGTTAAGGATAAGACATGGTACGTGCTAACCACCATGTCTCATTTCTAGTTAGTTATCTGCTAAAAATTTATTAACTAAAGGGATTTACTGGCCGGATCACTGCCTATAGGTACAAAATATTTTAACAATGACGCATTCTGCTTCTGTACCCCTGCTTGCTTACCCACCTCTTAGTTATCAGTTAATGAATGGAGGAGATATAGTCTTCTGTGTAAAGATTAACGATGTGGGGGATGGAATCGAGGGTTTAAAATCTTTGTGCCCCTGCGTCTCGGGGCTGCTCCTTTGCAAGGACAGCCGCCGGCTAATAAACTGTCTCTTGGACTAGAGCACTCGAGTTGGGCCTGGTTATTTCGGTCACAACAGAGTAACATTTCTAAAGGATTTTTTCATTATAGTTTATGTTCATTTGCGGCTTATTTCTAATACATTATTTTCTCCTTTTTTGTACTATCTACTTTGGTAATCTTTAAACATGGTAATTTTTTGCATTTGTGTTACCTGTCTAAAGTCTGTGTGCCTGATGCTTCAAAAGGCCCAAACTCAAATCGTCAGAGATTCGGATAAGGAAAGGGTAATTCATTGAGAAGGCACCAACCGAGAAGATGGGAAATCTATTGGTTCCTCAAATCTATCTTAAGAGGTACAGAGTTCAGGCTTCTTTTATGTCAAATGGAAAGGACAAGAGGTGATTGACAACCGCAGACATCTGGGTGCCACGGTCTGAGGAAGATGGTACTTTGTCTGTTGATCCTAGTTGATGTTGAGTCCAGTCATACTTCCCTTATCTCCTCAAGCCACTAGCAGAATTCCTCTAGAGATCAGTATGTCTATATGCAAGACTAAGCAGATGCTATTAGCCTGAAGGTCATGGGAACAAAGCAGACTTGAACAAGATGGAGTCAGAGAGACTGAGTATTTCACCTGGTTACATTTAGTGTTTATTCTTTTGAACAAAGATCAGCTGCTTCCCTTGCTGGCTCACTATTTATCAGATCTGTTTTTGTTTTTGTTTTTTATGTGTCGTTTGATAACATTTGGATATTGACAGTTTATTTTTGAAATAAAAAAGTCATTCCC
>NW_011917025.1:0-2689 GCF_000151845.1 Pteropus vampyrus | reverse complement strand
AGTGAGGCGAGCACATCTGTGTCCGGGCGGTCCTCCCTCTGGCCCATCTGTGTGGGCCGGCCACGTGCCCCCAGCCCTGTCCTGTCTCTCCAGGTGTGGTCCGGGGCTGTCTGACTGCACCTCATCCCGGGGCGTCGCCGGTGGCCCCGGGGGTCGCGGTCCTGTGACAGCTCCACCGTCACCCCGGTCAGGTCGGGCCGAGCAGTAGCAGTCGTTACATTCACTGCGCTTGACGTTTTGTGACATATTTCGACCCCCCGGGAGTGTCGACCCCGCTCGTGACGGGCAGACCTATCCTCTCCCGCTCAGGCTTCCCCGCATTCAAACATGTTTCTCGGAATTCATCACGTACAAAAGGAAGAAGTTTGTGACGACCTTTTGAAATTTTTTTTAAAATGACTCATGATTTTAAGCGAGTTACGCTATCCCTGATCTAATTATATTAAAGGTGATTTAAAATTTAACCGAACAGGTCGATAGTTCCATTGCTTGTTGAAAAGAGATCACTGATCCTTGTTCCACCTCTGCAGATTTTATCAGTCCTGTTTTAAAGAGACTGACTCCCAAGGGAGGTGTTTCCTCCTGACCGAGAGGCGGGCGAGGGCACGCTGCCTCCACCGCCATCAGTCAGGCCTCCGTGCAGAACTGCTCCGAAAATCAGAGGTCACCATTCGGGGAGAACCCTCCTCTGTGGGGTGACAGAATATTGTGGAGTTGGCATCTCCTGTCATCTGTTACTAAAGCCCCCAAAAATAAAGGCTCAGCATTTTTAAAGGTCCACTGTCCCCAGACTGGCTTTGATTTATAGGACTGACAAGGTCAACGCTTCGGTGGCTGTAACCCAGAGCCTCAAGTTAAGAAAGAGAGATTCAATTTGTCTCACAGTTCCAGGTCCGTGCCTCCCCTCGGTGGATCCAAAATCTCCCAATGACAGGGAGGGACAGCTGCCTCTCTTCTCCGCGCCGCAGGTAATTTACTGGGTTGCGGATGAGCTGACCTCTCCCACAGACGACGCCCCGGGTCACACCTTTATTTCTGCTCCGAGCTGCTTCATCATCTTTGACTTTTCTCTGATACCAGCAACGATTTGAAAAGAGCTTACAGATAGGTCAGGGCTGACCTGTTTTGAGCCAGGAATGGATTTGTATTTTCAAAAAAATTGTTTAATCTAACTCTGTCACAATTAACGAGTATTAGGGCAAGCTCAGTGTTCAATATCAAGCTAATAGCCACGGGTCAGTCAGAAGTCTGAAACAGGAACACTGAAATGAAGTGGAAACTTCGAGATCTCATCAAGAAAAAAAACCGTGAAAATAAAACCATCCTCGGATCAGATTCCAGCCCCATATTCATGGGGGAGAAGAGTGAATGTGGAAATACTGGGTGTAAAACCCTTTGTTTAAGTTGATACAAAGATCTAAATTAAAAGGAGGCAGGTATCTATCTACACATCAGTGTCGCGTTGCATTTCCAAAGTTCCTCGAGTGAATCCAAAGAAGGCCAAATGGTAGCTTTGCAGCTAACTCCTCACTCGCAGAAATCCCACGTAACGAATTAAAAAGGCTGTCGTGTGCTTAGCTTTGATCTGCAGAAATCAGTAGCCGAAACCGTACGACACAGTTTGGTCACGGAGAGGTCAGGTCGGTTTTCCGTTCCTCGGAGCCCACGGTTATTTCTGCACGGCCGAGCGACCTGTCTTCTGGCTACGAGTTCTGCAGAGACGGCCTCGCAGAGTCGGCAGAACCCGCTCCCTCCGACGTCACTGCCGCTGTATCCTGAACAACTCCAGGGACCTAAGAGACTGTCCTCGTCCAGTCGTAGGGCGTAAAACTCAATTTCCGGTATCTTAGATCATCGGTTTATGTAACAGGGCGCCCAAGGGAAGCTGCTGGGTTCGGTATTGATGGTGACAGCTTCCCTTCCCGCCCCCCCCCCCGCTTGCTCTCTCCCCCTCCGTCCCCCCCATCCTTCCCCTCCCCGCCCAACCCCCGCGGCCTTCGCTTGGCCTCACGCTTTCTCTGTATGTCAGACGAGTTGACCGCCAGCAGTTCTAGAGTCCCAGCTCCAAATTAAACCATTCAGCAGGAGGAGATCGTGTCCTCACAGCTCCTGGTTTGGGTCATGTGACCCATCTGTCACCTAGTCGGTGCACATGGCCTTGACCCCAGCCCAGCGCTGTGCTCCCGACAGTCCCGAAAACAGCCGCCCCCAGCCCAGGAGGCAGCGGCCCTTGACCGTGAATCGCAGACGTGCGTGCGTGGTGACGTAGACCTCTCCGGCGCTGTTTCTAGACGCACAATCATCTAGACACGGGAGGCGCCTGATAAATACCTATGAGCGAGGGAGTCCAGCTCTCCGTCCCCCTTCGGGGACTGCTTGGTGTCACCTGTGTGCTTCATCGGGCACGACAGCGTGCTGCGGGGCTCGGGAGGGCGGAGGCGCGGGGTGGCGCTCAGCCTTCCCGGCGCCCTGCACTCGAGCTCGCAGCCGCGGGCGTGGAAGGGCGGGCGTTGCGGCGAGCAGGACGCGTGGCTCACGCCCGCGCGTGGGGCGCTGTCGGCGCCAGGCCCGGCCGTGAGCGCCGCGTGTCTGCGACAGCCCCGTGCGATGTGGCGACTCTCGCTGCGCCATCACGTCACAGCGGGGAGCTGAGGTCCGGCACCTTACCCGCGGCCACGGAGCTCGTGTG
>NW_011917024.1:0-2661 GCF_000151845.1 Pteropus vampyrus | reverse complement strand
AACGCTCCGGGCACCCAGGCCCCTCACGTGGCCTCCCAGCAGTGCATTTTGTGTGCGGAAGCGTGAGAGGCATTACACGCCTGCTTTGAAACTGTCCTAAACTAGAAAACATGTCGCCGTCATCAGGCGAACGGTGCCCCGTCCCCTCTCTCTAGAACTTGTTGTAAATGTAGGTAGAGCTCGGGTTCTACCAAAGTGTCCCACTAGACGTGCCTCCTCTTCCGGGGAGGCTTTCATAAGCCACGCCCCCGTCTCTCCTGACATGGCCAACACGTGTCTGTCTCCGTTGGCTTTGCCTTCAGCCTAAGCAGAGAGCATCTGGCCACCATGCTATTTGCACTCATGCTTCTCAATGGGTAAGACGACGGAAATCAAATTACAGAGGCCAGGACAGGTGATGTGGGGACACTCCGGTACAGTCCAACGATGAGAGAACAGTCCAAAGATGCAGAAGACGTGGCCACCCCCTCCCTCTGGACACCGCGGTCCGTGGACTCAAGCAGCAGAGTCGCCCAGGTGCCCTTTAACACATGTGCATTCCTGGTCCCTCCCCTGGACGCGGACACACACCTCGGGGGTCGAGGCCCAGGAATTTCCATGGCTAACACGTTTCCCCGAGGAAAGCCTGCACACAGCCGAGGTCGAAAACCCAGGGGCCCACAGCCCGGGACTGGGCGCCCATTGGCAAAGAAACAGAGCCAGCACAGGGCGGGCGCAGAGGGAGCAGTGAGCAAACAACGAACGGGGGAAAGACAGACCTGGGAGCCGAGAGACGAAGCAGAGGGCACCAGGGCGAAACGGTAAAGGGAACCTGGGCAGAAGGAGTTTACCTGACGGCCCCAGCGCAGCCAGTTCACAGCTCGGAGGAAGGGCGGGGAGGGCGGGGGTGAGACGGAGCAGCCAGAGAGGAGGCCACCGGAGCCCGCCCCGCACTCCAGGGACCGTGGGCGACACAGAGGCTAATGTGCGATTCTCTCTGTAATGGAAAGAAAGGAGAGTGCAAGAGAGTCCGTCAGCTGCACCTTCGCATCTCGCCGCCGAGTTCGGGGGCAATCGCACACCTTCTAAGGGCGTTTAGAACAAAAAGCGGTTATCACCAGTAGAGGATTTTTTAAAAATATTTTTAAATATGGGACAATCCATGACATTTGTAGAAATATCATGAGGGAAAAATGATCATCTAATTCAGAGAGATCCATACAAATATTTTTTTCTTTTCTTTAGGATTCCATCTGGGCGTTCATATATGTGTGTGGTGGGGGGGGGGGTATCCGTGTGTGTTTATTTTAAATCTGTATCTACCTGTCTTTAAATATGCAAATAGTATTCTCGTCACAGAAGCGTCATACCGTACACACTGTTTCATAACTTCTTTTTTCATTAGTATCTTTCCACCGGCGTAGATTTTTGAGCAAGAAATGAGGACTGGCCTGTCCTTCTTTCTCCTGCAAGTCGAAATAGCATCGGCAAGACTTTTAGAGAAAAATCTCTTGCAATACCAATGCGGGCGAGAGAGAGGGAGGAGGCCGGAGGGTGGTTTGGAGGGTCGGTGACAGCGTCTCACCTGCCGAGTGTTGATTGGGAGGTCGGTGTCATCTTGGAAGGGAGGGCCCAGGCCGTCCCTCTGCCCCCTTTCCGCCCCCTTTTCCTGTTACGATTTCTCATCAGTGACACCGATGTCACCGATAGCACACTGGGTAGATTTTCTGATCACAGGAATCATTCCCGAATGGATGAAATGACAGAATCAGAGTTCGAAATGACCTTGAAAAGATAATCGTGTGAACCGAATATAACAAGATTAACCTTAATAGTGGTGAATGTAAAGATTTGCACTTGGCCCCAAAATTCAGGATGAGGGAGTCGAAGCTTAGGGTCAGGCGGTGTGTTAGGTCTCAGTTGACGGGAAGATCACCGATGCGTCAACAATACTCATGCTTTAAAAAAGAAAATTGAACCTGTAACTTAACAGAGCACCTACTGTAGCACCGACGAAAACACCGCTCGGGGAGGCTCGTGTTCTTATGTTCGGACTGACAGGAGAATTTAAAATCGGCCTGGAGGACAACAACGGGGTGAGACCGGAAGTTCAGCTGGAGAAACTGAGGCTGGTTAAGCCTAAGAAGAGAATTCACAGAAGGCGTGGCGGGAGGAACCGTCCGTGTCTTTCCGCATTTCAGAGCTTTTAGACTCGGACGTCAAGGGCAGAACCGGCATAGCTGGGCGTGAGCGGAGGAGCAGAGGGTATTATTTATGTTCAATCGAAGGAGAAAGTTACAAATACTTAGACCATGCAGAAGGCGAAGCGCTGGTCCTTCTATCATTGATGCTGCTTAGTTGCAGATAGTCCAGATGGGCTATCTACACCGGGGAGGCGCTCTGGAGAGAGTCCAGCGTCAGGGGGGCGTGTGCGGTGTGGGTGGCCCGTAGGGGCATTTTCCGGTCATTTTAGCATCTTCAGAGCCAACGCCAGTGACTGGTAAATGCTGAGCCCTGAGAACCGCTCAGCGCTGAAATGTTATTCTTTGATCTTTGGCTTTGAAAACTTATTTCTGCCCCTGTGTTGTTCTGCCCCCGAGCAAAGCATGCCTTGGTTGAATTCTGTCACGTGGACTTTATTTTCTATTGCAGTCTTGCGCATTTTCCCTCCCAGCATGAATG
>NW_011917023.1:0-2449 GCF_000151845.1 Pteropus vampyrus | reverse complement strand
GAAGGGACAAAGTGGAGCAAGTGCACCCCCGCCCCACCCCGGTCTAGGGAAGCGGGGGCGCCAGAACGGATCCAGCAGCACTGGGTCTGAGGGGAGGTGGGGAAAGGATTGCGACGGGGAAGAGGGGCTGAAAACTAACCAGGGGAAACAGAGCAGGGTAGCTGATGGGCTTGGGGAGAAGAGATGGGGAGGGAAGCCAGTGCTAGGAAGCCCCGTGTGCCTCCGGGGGACCCTGACTGGCACTTTTCAGAACTGAGAGCAGAAGACCAGGAAGGTGTGGCCTCCGCAGGAACAGGATTCCACCTGATGCCTCTCGGGGTGGGGCAGATTTCAGAGAGGTTTCGCTTCCCTGCTCCCGTTCGTTTCCTCAATAGCTGTTGGAGTTGGGATGAGTATTTCAGTTCTGCGGAAGAGGAGACCGAGGCCGAAGTTGCCCAGGCCGAGTTCAGTCCCTAGACAGCAGCAGGGCTCCTCCTGGGTATTTACTGGGTCTGCTTTCTGACATGCCGCTCCTGGCCACCAGGAGTGGGTCTGCTGGGGGTGACAGAACGGGTCGCCGAGCAGCCGCTCGCAGCTCTCAGCTTCCCTTCCTCCGTCCTTCACAACCTCATTGAATGAACCCGACATTTGCAGGCATCGACTCCAGTCGTGTCGGGACCCAGCTAGATCAGGAGTCTAGAGAGGCAGCTCAGAGGCAGCTCTTTATCACGATCGGTGGCGGTGGGTGCTGTTTATGGGCACCCTGGGTATGAGATCTCAGTCTTCCCCTCAGCCCGTTCAATGGATGGGAATGCTGAGCCTCTCAGAGGTGAGACATTTAAGCCAGGTTGGCCTGATTTTATAGCTGGAGCTTTCTCTAGAGAACTTAACATCTTTGTTTTTTAAGTGACTGTGTTTTTCACACCTCTGAAAAAGGCTGCGCAGGAGGGGAGAAGCCCGAGCAGGGTGGAGCCAACAGTGCATGCTGCTGTAGGGGGTCGTGACAGTCTCCACGGCTGTGTCAGCCTGGGACGAGGGGCGGTTGCCTCGGTTTCTCTCCCCTGGGGGACCCAAGCACCACAGCTGGAAGCAGGACGTCAGGTTAGATTTCCTTTGGGAATGCTTTTCTTTGGGGAAGCCCGGTTCATCTCTCCTTTCAAGGAAACCTTGAAGGCCATGGGGGAAAAAAAAAAAAAACCAACCTTCGGGGAGTTGGAGAGCTTGGGGTCACTTTCTAGGCCAGGTTGTGTCTCAGTCCCAGCCCCTCTCTGAGCTTCTGCTCAGCAGCTGAGTGAAGGCAGCCAGGAGGGTCCCTCTGGCAGCATCCTGCCCGGTTTTGAAGACACGGCCCTCATACTTCCTGCCAAAGTTTTCCTCGGGCTGGTTCTGCCGGTGAGGCCTCTGGCCCACAGACGGTCCAAGGGCACCACTTGGTGGCCAGTCACAGCCAGACAAGGCAGCTGCACCCCGCGGCTTCAAAGGTTCATAAGAATCATACAACAGCAGAAGGCAAGAGAGAACCCTGAGCGCTCAAGTTGCACCTGCCCACGCTCCCAGATGTCGGCGGTGGGACAGAGCCCTCCGGGTTCCCAGGGGTCTGGGTGCACATGGGAGGAGTTCGGGGCCGGACGGGCCTGTGCTTGAATCCCTGTGTCCGCAGCCTTACTTTGAGTTTCTCATTTGTACGGTGGGGCTCTTTATGATACATCTTGCAGGGCTGTGGCCTTCTCTCTGCATGGCGGACAGCCGAGGGAGACAGCAGGGCAAGGCTGGACCAGCGACAGGATGTCCAGCCTGGTGGCCCTCAGCCCTTAGGCCAGTGGCTCTCAACTGTGGCTGCACATTACAATCACCTGATTGTAGGCAGTGCTTCTCGATGCCTGGTTCGGGGCCAGCAGTATCAGCATCAACAGGGAACTTGGTAGGAATTCAGATCCTAGGACTCGGCCCCAGGCTTGCTGAATCAGAAAGTCTGGGGGTGGGCCCAGCACCCTGGTGATGCTGATGCACAGCCAAATGTGAGAACACGGTGCTCGGGTACTGGGGCTGCTTATAAAGCACGCGAGGTCATTCAACTGTCCTTAAAACACCAGCAATTCTTGTTTTAGTGGAGCTGAAGTGGGGCCCAGGCACGGATTAAAATAACAACTCTAGCTGATGCTAATGAAAAGTCATGGCCTTGGTTCAGACCCTTCTCCCCCCATGCTACCCTCTTCCTTCAGAGGGCTGCGTATGCGACAGAGTGCAGCTGTTCTCCCGGGGTCCCCTGGATCCTCAGGTAGTCCAGAGACTAACCATCAGTTATTGACATTTGGTGGGTGCCTGAGTTCTGACAAATGTAGTGATAGAGGCATTGTATGCAACACCTCCCAAGAATCCTATGAGATGTTAGAATTCTCCGCTTCACAGTTGCAAGGAACTGAAGGCACAGGTAGGTTAAGTACCTCGCCCTACGTCACACAGCTACTAA
>NW_011917022.1:0-2862 GCF_000151845.1 Pteropus vampyrus | reverse complement strand
GGGGACTACTGCTTGGAGTTGTGGAGTTTGTGCCTGAACAAAAGTATCAGCAAGAGGGGTAAAAGGTGGCTGAAATCTATCAGGCAATTGGGGTCAAGCCTGGAAGGAGGAAGAGACACCTTTTTCTAATTGGTCTGCCCATAGGGGGCACTTTTCCCGATTGTTCTGCTCATCAGAAGAGCTTTTTGCTAATCATACCGAGGCACTGTGTGCGCACCCGCCCGCCCACCCCGCACAGGTGATGCTGGACTTCCTGAAGGCAAGACCAACTTTGAAGAAGGAAGTCCCATCTAAGAAAAAAAAAAAAAAATATATATATATATATATATATATATATATGTACATATAATGTTTACATATATATAAACAACCACCCATTAGAATTCCAACCAGCGCACTTAATGTTTATTGACAGACTACACAGAGATCAGTACTAGCCCTAGAGCCGATTAGAAAGAAGGTGATGAGCCATCATTTTTTCCAGGTTCGCAACCCTCATTGCTACCTCCTGTTGATTGCTTCCCGCTCCCCAAGCCCTGGGCTGGTCGCCTTATACAGACGCGATCTCATACCTGCCTCACAACAACCCTAGGGATAGGCACTACTTTTTTCCATTTCACAGACGAGGAAATAGCTTGGCAGAAGCAACGTGGCTTGCCCCGAGTCCTGAGCTAGAAAGTGCAGAAACCTGGGAAATCGGGAGCAGCCTCGCAGGCCCTCCCTCGCACGGGAAATCCTGGGCACTGTAACCGTCTCTTGGAGTCCTGCAGGCTCGCACGCACCATCTTCAGGCGCCTGACTTTTTGCGGAGTCGGGTTGCGGACAACAGTCCGGGTTCCCCGGGGACAGTGGGCCTGCACTGACTTTCTCCCCGCCCGCCCGCAGGCGTGAAGACCCCCTTGTGGAAGAAGGAACTGGAGGAGCCCCGGGCCAGGGAGGAGGAGGCGGAGGCAGCGGAGGAGGGGTCGGAGGAGGAAGACGAGGGGAGGCCGCTGCAGGAGAGCGCAGCCGAGAGCGAGGCGGAGTGCGGGGGCGCGGAGAGCAGCGAGGGACGAGAACGCGGCTCGGTGTCCTACAGCCCGCTGCGCCAGGAGTCCAGCACCCAGCAGGTGGCGCTGCTGCGGCGCGCGGACAGCGGCTTCTGGGGCTGGCTCAGCCCCTTCGCGCTGCTCGGCGGCCTGGCGGCCCCGGTGGACAGGTGAAGGCGCGCGCCGGGGCCCTGGCAGGAGGGGATGGCGCGCTGTACTGAGAGTCCGTGTTTCCGCCCGCAGGAAGCGGATCCTTCCGGAGGAGCCGTGCGTGCTGGAGACGCGGCGCCGGCCACCACGCGGTGGGGGATGTGCACGCTGCGAGATCCTTTTCTGCAAGAAATGCAGGAACCTGCACAGCCCCCCCGCTTACGTGGAGCACTGTATTCTGGAGCACCCAGATGTAGGTGAGGTGCGGGCTTAGGGAGGGGGACCCGGTGCGCCCCCACTCACAGCCTTTGTGCTCTCCATCCTCGCCTGACCCCAAACTCCCCTCAAATTTCTATCTCCTGACGCGGAGCGCTCTCCAGCACATCCCACAGAGCTGCTCCTTAAAGCTGCCCTCCCGTAGCGCCCACTTAAGCAAGCAGGTCCACTGTCGATGCGGGGCTCCCACCTGTCATCTAGCGCCCACCTAATGCAGAGCTCAACCTTACCAGGAGCCCTATTCCTTCCATAGTGCCCCCAAGGGCTACCCTGCACCCTGCAGCACCCAGTGCCTACTGCCCACCTGACTCGTATCCCCTGGCACGGCCTCACATTCATCTCTGGGTATTTCAGGTCCTTTTAGCCAGCTGGGCAGAGGCATCGCCTAGAGGAAATAACCTCCAGGTTTCCTTACTCCCCTGAGAAACCTGCCCCTTCCTCTCAAATCATTCAATAAAGCCTCTAAGCAAAATGTCAGTGCCTTTAGGTGGGGGCAGGGTGGCTCTGGGAAGGGTGATGAAATTGACCCTCCTTCCCCTCCCCAGAGGTTCAAGCCAGAGGGAAAAGGGCAGGCCAAGAGCCTCCTCCCTCTGCTCCTCCTCCCCCAGGACAGGGTGGAACAAAGCACTTGCATCTAAGGCAGTCAAAGGCCATTCTCCCCACTTCGCAGAGGAAAAAAAAAAAAACAACAACAAAAACCAAAAACAATGGCACAGAGCCAGGAATGCCCTGGGGAGCTGAGGGCTTATCCTTGCCAGACCATTCTTTTCTTCCTCTGGAAGCCTGGTCTGGCTGAGGTCAATGAGTGCACAAATGAGGCACTGGCAGGTGTGTAGAGCCGGGAGGACTACTGAACCAGGTGCTAAAACGCTGATACTGGCTGAGGCAGAAGACAGGGTGGCTGGGGGAGCTGGTTCTTTCTCCAGAAATCCCAGCTATTCTTGGCCAGCCAGCAGGAGCTTCTGGAATGCTGTGTGTGTGGCCTGGAGAATGGGGCCGCTGTGAGCACAAGGCCTCCCCCAGACTGCAGATCCCCCAGCGTCTGCAGCAGTGCAGACCTCCAAAGAGGCCCCTGTCCTCTCCCTGCCACACATGATTCTCCATTTGGCCTGAGGGGCTGAAAGGGGGCAAGGACATTTTGCTTTTTGAGGAAAGGACGCTTCTCCCTCCCCTCACCCCTCTCTCTCTCTCTCTCTCTCTCACTCTCTCTCTCAGTTTAGATCCATATACCGATCTAGGGTGTTGACCCACACCCGTGTAGCCCTCTGGGGATGCAAAGTGAATAAAACAACAGTTAGAACGCGAGTCCATTCTTTGATATGGAATTGACCCGTTGCATGGCTAAGACTCTTGCGGGAATGATACGTCTCGAGACATCTGTCGTTCATGGTAGGTGTTCGTGGTTCCT
>NW_011917021.1:0-1274 GCF_000151845.1 Pteropus vampyrus | reverse complement strand
AGGAAATTGGGAAGGTGGGCAATTTCTTCTCACTTTAGAAGCCAGTGAAGGTGACACTTGCAGGATAAAAATTTTCTTGGAAACATTTGTATGTGTCGTTGTGTGTGTGTGTGTGTGTGTGTGTGTGACGTGCCTGCGTGTTTTCGCGCGCGCGCCTTTGCAGGGTGAGGGGGGAAGATAGAGAAGGACAACTAGGAACCAGGAGTTGAGAGAAAAATGACTTATTTTCCCTTGTGAGGGGAGGCAAGGTGGTGGATTGTTGGTGTGCCCGCCAGGAAGAAAGAAACCTCCAGATAGCAGGCTGCGCCCCCTCCCCTGTCTTCTAGATTTATGTCCTTGAAGCAGGCCGGCCACTTCAGGCCCCATCCCAAACTCCTGGCCATGCAGGGCTGGTTTCCATGGTGATCTCTAGGCCACATTAGCACCTTGCATGCCGCCCCCCCCCCCCCCCCCCCGCCGCATTTGCTCCAAAATTCAAAAAGGGAAACGTAAAGGACAAGGAGATAGGGCGGGAGAAGAGCTAGATTCTTTGCTTGGGGAGGATGTTGGCTGGAGTCGTGACTCCCAATAGGCAACTAATGCTGTGGAAAGAACAAGAGTTGGAATTTAGTACCTCTACTTACAACTTCTCATAATAAATTATGGAATTCCTCCAAGCCTCAGTTTCCTTATTTGCAAGTTGGAGTTGATAAGACTTACCTCAAGGTAAAAATGAAATAGCAATGGGAAGCTGCCTGACATGTGCTAGGTGCTCAGTATCCATTCCCTTCCTCCTTTCTACCCCATTTGCACCCCCATGCTCCCCACCAACCAGCTCTGTGAGGGAGCACGGGAGATTGAAAAATCAGCCCTGCATGCACAGAGGGGAGAAGACACTTGGAATGAGGTTGCCAGATTTAGCAAATTAGAATACAGAATGCCTGGTTACATTTGAATTTCAGGTAAACAACAAATAATTTTTTTACTATAAGTATATAAAAACAAAACAATTATTTGTTGTTTATCTGAAATTAAAATTTAACAGGAGTCCTGTATTTTATCTGGCAGCCGTACCCTAGAGCCCAGCTTCATCAGAATAGCATTCACCCACATAGTGAAAAGTCACTGGCCTAGGAATCCACATCATTTTTTAAGCACCTACCCATATTCTGGGGTTTCCCACATCTGGAATCTCACTTAATCCTCCCAACGACAAGAAGGTTTGGCTATACTCTGGCTATGTGGCCCTGCCTGGAAAGTTGCCTAAGCTCTTTGTTCATAAGTTTGCCCATCTG
>NW_011917020.1:0-2296 GCF_000151845.1 Pteropus vampyrus | reverse complement strand
GCCCTTGCCTCCTTGAAATCATCTGGAATGTTTCTGAGACATCCACTGCTGACTCAAACCCATAAGGGAAATTCATGAGGATATGCTACCAGGATCTGATTCCTTAAGTAATAGCCTCTTTCTGTTTCATGTCTAGTTAATTTGTTTAAATGCAAGACAGAGGGAGTTAGGGTGGTGGGTTAGGGTCACAGAAAGGAGACCAGATCTATCGCATGGCTACAGATTTGCATTCCTTCAGAGCTGTTAATAATTAGGCAGATATTCCCACTCAAGGCAAAAGATGATTACTATTCGACTTAGTTTATGAGGAAAAGGAAGTAGGTTTTTCAGGGAAGGATGTGGGTTAAGTGAATCTGAAGTACAATCAGAGACCCAGATGTGTCGTCTTCTCTCTCTGGAGGCTTCCATGATTTTCTTTCCTATAATTTTTTTCCCTCACAAAAGGTTCCGGTGCACCAGGAAAACAGTCTATTTCGGTATCAACACGGAGTAGGGCAGCTTTATAAATTACCCCCTCATGGGGACTCACTCTAGGCATAGTTTATTTTCAGAAATTGTCATCAGCCAGGAGCGTACGGAGGGATCACTGTGGTTCTCTGTCCCCAGGTGTTTTTCCTAAGCTTGGGGAAAAGTTGCCATATATATATACTTTTCCCCATGATTTTTAATTTTTACTGGGATTCCCTATCCTTAGTTTCTTTCAGCTTTGACTGATGCTGTTAACCTTTTCATTTAGAAATCTTTCTGATATACCTTTTAGGGCTTCGGAAGTATGGGAGAGCTAAGACTTAAATTCCCCGGGTCTTAGGCATTTGCTCACCTGCTCATCTAATTTTTTTTTCTCTTATGCAGAAATTAGTTTTTAAAAACCAGTATCTACTAACTTCAGAGACACGTGGCAGGGTCAGCCCTGGACAACCTAAGAAGGCCATGTTTTTCATTGGAGTTCTTCCCCCACTGCCAGCTCTCTTTTCTGTCTCTCTCTCTCTCCTTTCCCCTTCACCTTCGACTAAGAGATCAGATATCCCCACTGTGCCCTCTGGCTTCCCAGATCTACCTGCAGTGATGTCCCAGTGCAGCCCCTGTGCCCCAACCTTCCTTCTCAGGCCCTCATATTTCATAAAAGGAAGGATTAATGGATTGCTCCCTCCAGGGTATGTGTTCCCTGGAAGGAATAATCTATTAATTTAATAATATGTAATATTAATTAATATGTCATATACATAAGTTATGTATAAATTATGTTATATATATTATATATCATATATAAATTATATATAGCGCATACTTATTTTAATAACATCTTCTGGAAACAATGCTGTAATTCAAAGGAGAATTCTGTTGGGAACCACAGTAGGCCACCACGAGGGATGTCTGGGGTCAGCTGAGTCTGCATCAAATTGCCCCATGTGCTGTGGCTGCTGTTTTGCGTATTCCTAAAACTTGGCCTGGAACTGAGCTATTCCCTAGCATAGTGGTTCTCACTTTGAACTGCATATTGAAATATTCTGGGGAGTTTTAAAAATATTGATGCCTGGGTCTGGACTGTAGACACTATGATGAAATTAGTCCACCTGGAGCACAGCCTGAACACTGGAAATTTTCAAAACTGCCCAGGTGATTCTGATATGTAGCCAAGATTACAGAACGCTGCTCCGGTGAGAAGCTCTGAAGGAGAAGACATCTACTGACTGGTACACAAATCAGACTCAATTATCAGCTTAAAGGAAGGTGGACAGATAGCATATTTCAAAAATGCTGAAGAGGAAATGTTTGCCAGTAGTTTTTTTTTTTTTTTTTTTTTCTTGGGCGTCTTCCAAGAGTAAGGCTTGGTGTTAAGGCATCGAGGACACAAAAAAGTACAATTCCAATTTCCAGCCAACAAATTCAAACTGTTGAAACACTTCTTGTCTTAAATATCAGGAAATTTTATCAGGCCCTGGGGGGGCTAAATACACATAGTCTTAAAATCTAGCGAAGGGGATTTTACAAGCAATGATTATCCCAGACAGTATGACAAATAGGGTGTGACACAGGTATAAATTAATTTCCTTGAACGTGGTTTTTATGACTGACCAAGGTTTCTTGGAATGAATGGCCTTTGAGCTGAACCATGAAGTAATGCCTATTGTGACATAGGAAAATTAGGTGAAAGTTCTTCTAGGTGGAGAAAAACAAAGATTTTCAAACACAGGATAATGTAGAGAGCAGCCCCATTTGCTCTGGAGGAGAGGAAACTGGGTATAACTAGCAAAACAGTCTAATTTTAAGGGGTGTTACACTTGATGCCGGGAAT
>NW_011917019.1:0-1009 GCF_000151845.1 Pteropus vampyrus | reverse complement strand
CCTGAAAGAGAGTTTGCTCCCCTGCCTTCAAGTCTTAAAATGCGTGTTTCCACAGGCATGCAACGGGGTGTTCTAGGAGGAGCCTTCTTTCTGGGCGCCTTTCCCCGGGAGCTAGTATCATGGACTCTCGGCAAGAATGCAGACGTTGGTGCAGGGTGGGCTTGTGGGCACAGAACTGAGCCAGTGTGTGTGGCTGGGGTGGGGAGGGGTGACATGTAGGACATGAATAAGTGATGCACAAAGTCTTTTTCTGAAGACTTAAAGAATAATAATTAATTACTTTGGAGGGGGCTGACACATAGGTACCCTGGGCTCAAAGATGCAAGGTGAACAGGGGCTGAAGAACCCCCAGGCCCTGCTGGGATAATGCATTGAATGATATATTCTCATAATTAGAACCGTTATGGGAGTTAATGGAGGGTAGAGCCAAAAAGCTCTTGGCCCTGAGCTTGGCACACAGTACATGCTTCATAAATGGTGGCCATTTGGCCCTTTGCGTGGCAGACGGGTACGGTAGCCCACGCTCCCTCTCACCCAGGCTGCTCGGAGCCCCTTCCTGATGGGCACGCTGGTCTTCTTGGGACCTGCTGGGGAAGCACGTGGCAGGAGGACTTGGGGCGAGAGGAGGATGTGGGGCGGGGGGGGGGGGGGGGTGGATGTGTTCAGCACCCTGGACAGCGTCTTCCCGGCTCTTCCACGGTGCCTCCTCCAGGCCTAGCTGGGTGGGTCCGCCCACCGTCCGCCCAGTGGGTTGGCGGGGCAGTCCGCAGTACCTTCCGGGCATGGTGGCCGTTGCCCCGCCAGCCGGTTGGGGGAGGGCGGCGCCGAGCAGATGGGCCGAGGACGCCCAGCCAGTTTGCTGCAGCAACGGCCACGCGGTGAGGAGGCGGGCCTAGCGGCTGCTGGAACCAAAGCAAGCAGCGGAGAGCCGGCACCCACAACCGCCCGCCTGTCCCACGAGTGGGAACCGGAGCTGGAGCCAGTTAAAATGAAAATGAGTTCCGAGTGA
>NW_011917018.1:0-1548 GCF_000151845.1 Pteropus vampyrus | reverse complement strand
TAGAATAGCCGTTATCCCGGGTGGGCAAGTTGGTGGTGCCCCCCAGACTTAAAAGTATACCACCTTGACCAGTACACCCCCACTGAACTCTAGGACCTGACGAAACAGGTACAACAGAGAGCTGGGGAGACAGTTCTGGGGTGGCTGCTGTGGCTATGGGATGACAGGGCTCAAGGGACTAAATTATCTCCAGAAGAGATGGCTCAGCTGGCCTCTGTAAAGGTGATACCGTCCCTCAGGCAGCGCCTCCAGAATGTGGTGCACACAGCACAGGGCGCCAGCAGTCACTCCCTCATTAATTGGCTCACGTCCGCTGCACAGACAGTGTAAGCTGACCCTGGGGAGCTGCCAGCGACAGTGAGAAGATAGACAATGTACTTCGATGTGATCCAGATAATTCGGGAAATGGGCATGAGACAGATGACGTTTCGGACCCAGTACACTAGCCCCGATGAAGGGGTATTTACAACCCATATGAAAGACTTGATCTTGACTTCTGGCCTGGCCAGTACTTTTGGCACCATGACCGGCACTGCTGGCCCCTTATGTGGACAGGCAGATCCATGAGATGACATCCACCATAACTAGGTTGGGGAATGTGGAAGTGAAATGCAAGGAGCGTCCCACCCAAGTGTGTGCTGTACCAGCCCCTGCACTCCCAAACCAGCCAGTGCATGGACAGAGGTGTGTCAAAAAGGGGTCATAGGCAGATGTGGTTTGATCTCCTCATGGCAGGGGTCGCTGCAGAAAAGATTGCGCAGCAACCTAATGAAGTGCTGCTGGCACTGCGGAATCAGGGGCATCCTGACCAACAATTTACTCTTATTCCTGGGAAAGCCACAACCTGTGAGGTACAGCTAGATGATTATCTCTCTGATTAGGGATTGAGCCGGGATACCCAGTTGGCGGGGGAGCTGTTTGACCTGAGGCCGTGGGAGCTGAGTTACACCACCCCTGCATGCTGCCATGCCAAATATCATGGACATTATGGACTGGTTGTCACTTGGCCAATACCATTATGTGGTGGACTTGGCGAAAGCCTTTTCCTCTATTGCCAGAGCCCCAGAAAGCCAAGAACAGTTTGCTTTCGCTTGGGAAGGGCAATAGTGGACATTCCTTTTCCTTCCCCAGGGCTATATGCACAGCCCTACCCCGTGCCATGGTCTTGTGGCTCGAGATCTAGCCACATGGAAACAACCGCCCACAGTGCATTTGTATCATTACATTGATGATATAATGCTAACCTCTGATTCTCTTACAGAACTAGAAGCAGTGACAACCAGCCTGTGAGAAGCTCTCGCTGACTGATGTTGGGCAGTCAACAAGGACAAGGTCCAGGCACCTGGGTTCTCTGTCAAATTCTTGAGAGTTGTCTGGTCGGGTAATACAAAAGTAATGCTAAAGGCAGTGATTAATAAGATACAGGCATATATCCCCGACCTGAGACTGCAAAGCAGCTCCAAACCTATTTGGGACTGCTGGGATTTTGGAGAATGGTCATTCCTTATTTAGCCTCCTTGATGCAACCCCCACACCATCAGTACATGA
>NW_011917017.1:0-2395 GCF_000151845.1 Pteropus vampyrus | reverse complement strand
AAATTATTTTTTAAAAAAGTAAACCATATGATATCATTAAAGAACTGTGAGAACGCATAGTATTGTACCTTTCTGAGACATAGAAAAACATTAAAAAGAATTAAAACTTAAATAAAGAAAATATATATAAAGTGTCTGGCTTCCAGTAAATACATGGTAAATAATAGCTTTGTTATTAATTGTCCTATGAGGAAAGTATTTTTCAGATCATCAAATTAGAGGTAGAAGTTAAGTAATTTGTCCAAGGTCTGTCCTGACTTTTACTGCAAAGTATTCACTACTGGAAGAATGATGCTTTTTGTTTACATGACAAATTATATAAAACAACTCAGAAATATTTTATTTATATGCTCTTTCTGAATTTCAGTAGAAACAATGTGACGATTTCTGAGCAATGAAGTAATTTTATCCACTACTTCTAGAATATATATGTATGTATGTATATTTCCACCTGAAAATATTGAAGAATATATTTATGGCATTAGACAGTTTCCACTTTATTAACCTGGTGGCAATGAACACCATAGCACCCAGATTATCATTTTAAAATACCAGTTTTCGCTAAAAGCAAAAATGATCTTTGGGGAAATGGTTGATTGCAGATCTGGGTCAAGAAATGTAACATGAGTCTGTAACATCTTATCATACAAAGGAGCAAGGAAGCAATTAAAAATGACTATGGTTGTGTCAAAGGGACTCAGAGGCCAACTCCAAGAGTCTTTCATATAAAGATAACAACTGAAATGGATTAAAATGTATCAGATATGTTTAAATCCACAAGTTTATAATCAATCTAAAAGCAACAGCAACAACAGTCACCACCAAATACCAAAAAAGAAAAAACTGTTTATCATTGGAAAGTGTTAGTAAGCCAACTCATTATTTTGAAAATTGGTAAGTGAAAGAAAAGAATAGTTTTTTCCCTGAGATTCTTATATGAACTATACCAATAGGTGACTAATAGTAGATGAGAGGAAATTTGTTTTTATGGTAATATTCTAGCTAATAAAGGAAATAAAGGAGAGAATGAGAATATCATTTTGTACTCTGTAATAAATTGAAATCGAGCTACTAGCATTACAGATAACCAAGCATTATGCTTTATGTGCTTCCTGATGGAAGAAAATAACACTACCTACACACGCATACACACATACCAAAAAAAAAGAGATAGAGAGAAAGAAAGAAAGAGAGAGAGAGAGAGAGAGAGAGAGAGAGAGAGAGAGAGACAGAGAGAGAGAGAGAGAGAGAAAGAAAGAAAGAAAGAAAGAAAGAAAGAAAGAAAGAAAGAAAGAAAGAAAGAAAGAAAGAAAGAAAGAAAGAAAGAGAGAGAGAAAGGGAGGGAGGGAGGGAGGAAGGAAGGAAGGAAGGAAGACCTACCTAAATCTGATCAAGTCTCTGGACTCAACTACCAATTTAGGAAATACGGAAGTCAGAGAAGCATGTTAAAGTACACATTCAATCAGCGAAACCCAGATCATGGGATATACTACAGTCTGACTACTCAGTTTGGTCTGTCAAGTGGCAGCAACAGCAGCACTGAAAGTTTGGTATAAATGTATAGCCTTAGGCCCACCCTAACCTACTGACTCAAAATCTGCATTTAGTCAAGTGCTAGGGGATTTGTATGCATTACAGTTTGAATAGCAGTGATTGTATAGGCCACACGATAGTTTCTTCAACAAATAAATTGCAGTAAGAATAAAAAAAGAGAAATCTATAGGTTAAAAGAACTTAAGAAAAATATTAATCACTTGAAATATGCAGATCTTATTTGCATCCTGACTTAAACTGTAAAAAATATATATCTATGTGACAACTGAAAATTTGAACACTGATGGGATATTTGGAATTATTGTTAATTACAAATTTAAAATGTGATCATGGTATCAATTACTTTTATCTTTTAGAAAAATACATACTAAAATCATTACAGATTAATTGATATATATATAATGTTTGAGGTTTGATTTAAAATAACATAGGAAGGAGAAAGGAGGGAGGATAAGGATAAAATAAGCCTGACTGATTTAAAACTTGTTGAAGTTGATAAATTGGCACATGGGTGTTTGGTAGACTATTCTGTCTACATTTCTATGTGTTTGAAATTTTTCATAATATGAAAGTTAGAAAAAGAAGAGGTTCCTTTGTACAGAGAGAGTTTAGCTAATGGAATAGCATTGTCCAAAACAGATGAATATCAATCGTGTCTATGTGTCTATAGACCTCTTAACAGCATTCTGCAAGTACAGTCACTGTTCTTACAGTATCCTTGAGTTGTAGGTGGTATTGCCCTTTTTAGCAGCCAGAGAATGCAGAAGTTTCCATTCTATTATTTTCCATGTCCTCATTTCAGTCTTAGAGGGCATGCTACACAACTTCTTGCAGCTGAGCT
>NW_011917016.1:0-1388 GCF_000151845.1 Pteropus vampyrus | reverse complement strand
CCAGAATTAAATGTATTTCTATATACTAACAACTAATATTTGGGAATTTAATTTAAATAAATGTTACCATTTATAGGAACATCAAAAAATTTTAAATATTTAGGAATAAATTTGGCAAAAGATGTGCAAGTACTGTATAATAAGAAATGCAAAATATTACTGAGACAACTTATACAGAATCTAAATAAATGGAAGATATGTTGTGTGTATGGATCACACGATTCAATTGCTAATGTACTATTTTTACACTGATTCATAGTTTTAATGGAATTCTAATCAGTATCCCAGCTGACATTTTTGAAGAAAATGATAAGCTGAATCTAAAATTTATATGGAACTCAAAAAAAAAAAAACCTAGGATAGCTGAACGATTTTGAAAAGATAGAGCAAAGCTAAGTCTATAATAACCTAATTTTAGATTTTTTTATAGAGCTATACTCAGTGTGTTATTGATGTAAAGACAGAAAAAATATATCTATAAAATGTATTAGCTAATCCAGAAATAGACCCATGTAAATATGGCCAATTTATTTATGAAAAAAGTGTCAACACTATTCATAGTATAATCTTGTCACCAAATGATGCTGAAATATTTGGATAGCAATATGCAAAACCCTTTGGCCCTTACCTCATACCATAAAGAAATTTAGTTGAAATGGATCATAAGAGCGAAAATTATGAAACTTCTAGAAGACAATACAGAAGAAAATCTTAATGACCTTGGTTTTGGCAAAGATTTCATAATAGGACACAAAAAACACAAATTATAAATTCATTAAATTTTTTAAAAAATTGCTCCTCAAACGTTAATAATAGAAAGATAAAGATACTAACAGAAATAAATTTTCTAAATATCCAAACAAACGTTTCACCAAAGAAGACCATTGGACAGCTAAGAAATGCATAAAATAATGTTCAACATCCTTGAACATTATTAAGGAAATGCAAATTTAAACTACAGTGAGCTATAATTTCACCCTTAGTAGGTTGGCTAAAAACACTGACTATCCCAAGCATTGGTGAGGCTATGAAGAAGCTGAGGAGCTGGAACTGCCATATAATCTTTGTGAAAATATAAAATGGTACAATTACTTTGGAAAACAGTTTCGCATTTTCTAATACATTTCAAATATCTCTACTATATGACCCAAACATTCCACTTCTAGATATTTACCCATGAGAAATGAAATTATATTTTCACACAAACACTTACATAGAAATATTTATAGCAGCTTTATGTGTAGTAGTCAAAAGCTGGAAGCAACCTAAATTCCATCAATAGGTGAGTGGATCAACATAATGTGATATAGCCACACGTTGGAATACTATTCAGAAAAATAAAAAGAATGAGCTATTGATTCATGCACCAACATGCATGCATTTCAAAA
>NW_011917015.1:0-935 GCF_000151845.1 Pteropus vampyrus | reverse complement strand
AGGGCAATAATGCATATGCACCCAGAATAAATCATATAGAGAGCTGCATGCAAATGCACCAACATTTCAGTGTTTTAGCACAATAGAAAAGTGTTTTTTCACTCACACAGCAAAACAATCTGGCATTCTCCTTTTGCTGGACCTCCTGGGTACTTACTTCCTTTTAAGTGATGATTCAGGGACCCTACATATTCCTCTCTTCTAGCTCCCATGCCCTTGGGTCTTGGAGTCCTCTCCTGAATTGTCTGCATTCAGACAGCAGATGGGAAAGAGAAAAAAGCCTAAAGAATCTCAGGAATTTTAGTCAGGACATGAAATACATCCCTTTTGCTCACATTGCTATGATTAGGACTCAGTTGCTCGGACCCGCATAACTGCAAGGAAGGCTGGAAATTTGGTCTAGCTCTCTGTCCAGTGTCAAGCATTCGGTGAGCTTGTCAGTGCTTCTGCCACAGGGTTTTCATCTCTAGAGTGAATAAAAGAGACAGCAAACAAAAGGCAAACTCAGAAAATAGAAGATTAGAATGTTCAGGAAAACTACTGTGTTAATAAATCACAATCAAGTGTTGTCAATAGAGAGAAAAAAACAAATATATATATATATATATATGCATATATATATATATATATGCACACACATACACACACACACACACACACACACACACACACACACATACAGTTGACCCTTGAACAGCATAAGTTTGAACTGTGCAAGTCCACTTATACCTAGATTTTTTTCAATAAATATCTATAGTGTTTTCTATCTGGTTGAGAATCCGTGGCTTAGGAAGACCAATTGTGTAGATTAATGTTTGCCATTTTATATAGGGGACTTAAGCATCTTTGAATTTGGGTGTCCACAGGAGTTCCTGAAACCAATCTCCATAGATAATGAGGGACAACTAAATTTTGGGAAAGTCAAAAGTTATACG
>NW_011917014.1:0-1233 GCF_000151845.1 Pteropus vampyrus | reverse complement strand
TCACTTTAAATTGTCTGCACTCAGATTTCATTCTTGAAATGGTAAAATGAATTACCTATGAAAGGTTAATTCTTTAAAGAAAGGTAAACTCATGACTCTCATACAAATGTAAAATGAACATCTGTCAAAGATTGCATTTAACTCATTAATTATTGAAGGAACCAGTTAGATGTTATAACCTCTTTAAAGGAGAATCTCTCTCTCTCTCTCTCTCTCTCTCTCACACACACACACACACACACACACACACACACACACACGCACACACACACACACGCACACACGCACCCTAGTAGGCTTGCTAAAGTAAATTTACAAATAGTTACAGAACTGGTCAGTATCCAGAGAGCAATAATCAGTTGCAGGTCTGCTGCACTCATCACAGTTGATCTGTGTTTCTGTGGACAAAAATGATTTTTAGTAATACCAGTTTTCTATAATTTAAAGAGCTGTAAAAATAATTCAAAGACAGTGAGAGGCAGAGATAACCTGGAAGGGTGTGCTAGACAAGACCCCCAACAGTGGTTTTGCCCATTCAAAATCATTTACCCAATGGTGTAATTTATATCACTTCATGCAAGGATTGTGGTTTCCTGAAGTATTTGAATGGGACCAAATGTAGAAGAAAATAATAAACAGTGTTTTTCAGTGTGGATTGTAAAACTCCTTCCAGATCCTGTGTCCTATAGACTAAAAGTCTGTGTGTAGTGGGTGGCTGTGTGGTGGGCGGAGGACTGAGAAGGTAGCAAGTGTGCTTTGAGGGTAGTGCATTTACTGTTTGACCGATAATTTGAACGGGTGATCTTCAGGGAATTTTAGTAAACTTACAAGTGGTGGCCTTTCTCATACATTAGTCCCAGTGAGATACTATTGTGACCTCAGTACCAAGAGGAGAGAGTAGTCTGGGATCTTTGGCAGAGGCAGCCTTTGAGCATTTGACAGTGGCGCCCAATGTCTACAGACACTTGTTTGGAGTTATTAGGATGAGCCAGGAATTCATTCTTTCACCTTACATGATAAGATACATAAAGGAAGTCTCACTTTCTTTATTCATTAGGAGTCACTAATTTTTTATCTTAAAATTGAGAAACCAAGGAGGAAATGTGCGCTGCTACCACACTTTAAAAATATATAACCAATGTTCAAGCACGATGTACGCGATATCAGCTCAGAGAGATGTTGCCTAGTCTTGTTAGGGGTTAAGTTTTAAGCTTCATATACATTTCGTATTTT
>NW_011917013.1:0-1819 GCF_000151845.1 Pteropus vampyrus | reverse complement strand
CCATGGACTATTACTAAGCTATGAGAAGAGATGAAACGCTGCCATTTGCGACAACATGGATGGACCTCGAGATAATCATGCTAAGCAAAATAAGCCAGAAAGGAAAAGTTAAAAATCACAGGATATCACTTATATGCGGGATATAAACCTAAAAACAACAAATGAACAGGACAGAGACTCAGGGATATGGATTATAGACTAGTGGTTACCAGAGGGTAGGAGTTGGGGGAGGGAGGAGGTAGACGGGGTAAAGGAGGTCAAATATGTGGTGACAGAAAGAAATCTAACTATGGGAGGTGAACACAAAGTGTAAATATATATATGCCTTATTGTTAAAGTGTACAGCTGAAACTTATTGGATTTTGTTAACCAATGTTACCATACAAAATAAATAAAAATAAAAATTAAAAAGGTAAATTTCAAAACAAAAAGGCAAGAGAACACATTTGAACTACTGGTGTTCTGGTAGATAAAAGATGCTTATATAATTAGAGTTAATTATGTCATTCTTGACTAGTTTCAAGTTCTATTAATCAATAAAAAATGGAGGTGGCTCCTTTCATTATATTGAGTCAGTTTGGTATGTTAAGCGGCTGTGTGATTATATACATTTAGTGACACTCAGAAGGGCTTTACTCTCTTCTACCTCACACTTTAAATGGAAAAATCCTCGATCATAAAATTCTGACTCTTAAAGAGTATAAAAAGAAATGAACATATTTTTCAATCTTCACTCAATTTTCGGAAAAGCAGAAGTGCTCCAGCAGCTAGGATGAACATTTATTCTAAGAGGCAGTTTTTTCCTACATATTTTCCAGATCCAATTGGAAACGCTCAGATATGAATCCTTGGGTAAGTCTCATCAGAGACAAAGACTGTTGAAAGATATTCATTTGTTTACTTAATAAGCACTTTCCAAGAGTCTACGTATTAGACAATTGTGCTAAGCATGGGGATACACGGATGAGTGAGAGATCCCTGCATTTCTGAAGATCTGTGCCATGTTCTTACTCTTCTCTAACAAGCAGGTACAGAGGCCAAAACAATCTCTGAATCTTCATAAGAGGGCTGGAGACTTCAGAAGGTAGCATAGCCTTTCTTTGATGTTGTTTCTGGAAGTTTCCATTAGGTAACTGAATTTTTTTCCTCACTATGCAACTTCAATAATTGAAAATAAGACATACCAGGCCTTCCCTCTTTAGACTAAGATTTGAACTTTGTATACTATCAGAATTCTGCTACCTGTACTTTTCAATTTAGATTTGCCGAAGCTAAAAAAGAAAAAATATTATATGAGGCAATATCCAATAAATATCCCTATGCCCTACCTTTCCCTCTCAATTTTTTGGACAGTTGATAGAATATAAATATAGATTGTGAGCATTTAAACCATTAAAAAGAGGTAAAGATGAAGTTGGGAGTACCATGTAATGATTAGAATAATATTTCTTCCACTTTAGATCACTTATTTATATAACCCCGTTATTTTCAGCTTACTTAACAGTTCACAGTTCCCATTTCATGAAGAACTACAGTTTTATTGTACTTATAATCAAATAATAAAGCAGATAAGACTCTCAGATGTGAGATAACCTGAAGTCAATGGAAAGCAGCTTGAAAAATCTGAAAGTAGACTCTCTGGAGCCACTGCTCAGGCATGTCCATTCAGTGCCTACTCAATTACAGCAAACCTAAACATAATCTGCTTCAGATGACTGTGTAGTCACTCTAACCTGACCTTGATGCAAATAAAGTAAACAGAAATGCACTGGGCTAAAGATGTGACTGGCATTCAATACTTTCTCACTTTTTTTTTTTT
>NW_011917012.1:0-1247 GCF_000151845.1 Pteropus vampyrus | reverse complement strand
CCCGAAAACAAGGACTTCATCTAATTTCTCCATTTCAGTTTTAGCCGGATTTTCTTCGTTTTTATTTGAATTTCCTTCTTATAGAGTACTGCCCATATATCGGGAGTGTTTTTTCCTCTTTTTCATTATGAAATGACTCTTATTCCATAATGAAAATTAGTCATGATTCATAACCTGGTTGTAAACCTTAAGTCAGAAACTATATTATTGTATGGACATAACACTTTTATCTATTTTGTGTAACGGAGAAATACCCTTACAAAATTTTACTTATACTAAAGTGGAGAAAGTGTTTTTCGTGACTGCATTGGCCTTCTAGAAATTTTTTAATTTGAATACTAGGAAATATGTTTAAACAGACATATATATTTTGTTCTATAATTATATTAACCTTATATGGGCAGTGTGGTATTCTGAGTATTCCATTTACATGGAAACCAAAATACCGAGGTTTTAGTCCTTGATAGTTCGTTATTTGACTCATAAAACTATTTAGGACTTCAGTTCCCTGACCAGCTTGAAAAAAATTGGACTAAATTATCTCTAGGCCCCCTCAAATCCTAAAAGTATTTGCTATTAAACGTAAGGTAAGGTAAGGTAAGGTAAGGTAAGGGAAGGGAAGGGAAGGGAAGGAAAGAAAAGGAAAGGAAAGAAGGAAGGAAGGAAGGAAGGAAGTAAGTAAGTAAGGAAGGAAGGAAGGAAGGAAAGAAGGAAGGAAAAAGCCAGCCAGCCATTTGACTGATAAGTGTCAGTCATACTGCTGTTTGAAATTCAAGATAACACAGTTTCAAAGATATCCTGCTATAGGAAAGTCTTAGAGTATATTGTTTCTCATGTGAAAATATGCCCAATATCACAGAGATTTAAGCAGAGACAGAGTAGAAAGAATAAAAATATAAATAACCCTAATTGGCAGGATGATCTTGCTGATTGATTTCTTATTCCATCTGTCCAATTAGTCTGGGTTATGTTAACGACTGAAATCATTCATCTGTAAGTCGTTTGAACTATACACATTAAAGTTCACACTTATGTTTGGCAAACTACTCCCTCAGAGGACCTTACGCCTTCTATGTTTGTGAAAATTTGAAATCATGCCTACTTCCCAAAGCTTCTGAGATAACATCTGTAAACAACAATCAAAAGCATTTTTCCAACTATTCTTGTAGTTCCTTTTCAATTAATTAGGAGACTTTGAACAACCTCAGGCACTCATTGTGGAAATAGAAGAAACATCACTAGAACAA
>NW_011917011.1:0-17341 GCF_000151845.1 Pteropus vampyrus | reverse complement strand
ATGTGATTGGTTGATAGGTGGAAGGAGCAAAAAGTCAGCCCTTCCTTTAGAGTGAACTTGGCCCTGGTCCCTCCCAGCTGCTGCCCAGCCTTGGTGTGGATGTGACAGGAATGTCCCTGTGTGTCTTATACACACATGAAACCCAGAAACAGATTTTGAAAGCCAACCAAAGGTGTTTCCACCTATTTATAGAATAAAAACCAGCATTCGAAGTTCTATATCCTTATAAAAGTTCTCATTTCATATGCAGCACCATGCGAAGCTGTTTTACCAGCCTCATTTCATGGGCTCAGGGAGGTTAAATGGCCAGCCCATGGCCACACAGCATGTCCATGGCATCATTCAGGCCGTGGATTCCAAACCCCAGCTTCTTCCCCTGCCATCTGAGTGTTTCATTAAGACCTAAGGCCTCTGACTCTGTGGGATCAACAAGCAGGTCCTTGTTCAGTGGAAGCCCAGTTGTGGATGGGCCCAGCCAGCTGTCAGAAGGGCCTTCTTTATTCTGACATACTAATTGCACTAGTAGAGCTGTCAGTGAGAGTGGTTTTAACTAGTAATTATCTAGGCTGATGTGGGGGATTAGACGCTTAGCAGGATTCTTTCCTCATTTGGAGGCCCTGGCCCCAGGCCCATGAAAGGTTAAGGCCCTTAAACCACCGTGGAGTCGCTGTGCTGTCAGCACCCACGCCCAGGCTCCCACACCTATTGCCTCCAGCTCCACCTCTCCTATTGACCTCATCTGCCTCCAGAGAAGCCAGGCCTGGTGCCCGGCCCCAGTACCTGATCATCAGTGGCAGCCTGGGGACCCCAGAGGCCATGGCCTCTCTCAGGCTTCTGGCATATGGGTCAGGGTTCTGTGGTGAGTGCCAGAGACCCTGCTGGCCTATCACTCTCAGCTTTGTAGAATCTTGACTGCCCTGGGCCAGGGCACAGTAATAGGGGCCAATACCCATGTGGAGCAGACAGAGCCTGCCCCTGGTGTCGTCTGTGCTCAGGGAGGGGAGAGCCCTGAGCTGGGAGGCAACACCCAGGTTCTTGTCCTGTCTGGCCTGCCATCGATTCCTCCATGTCCCAAATCATGCCACGCTCCCTTCTCTGGGCCTCTGGTTTCTCATCCAGTCTGCAGTGTCTGAAAAATGAGGGGCCCCCAGCACCTTCTGACAACACCATGCCATCCCCTCACCCGATGCAGGTGTGACTGGCTGGCTGTACCTCTGGCTGGCCCAGCCCCTCTGGAGGGAGGAAAGAGGCAGGAAGGACCAACTCTGTTTGTTCCTCCTAAATTCTTCTCCATATGTCAGCGGAGCGGCAGGTGCCCATCTTCCAGATCGAGACACTGAGGCAGGAACAGCCATGCAGGCAGAAGTCCAGTCAGAAATGAATGGAGCCATCTTCACTTATGTCCTGACTTTTCCCTGCACCAGACTAATTTATTCTTGGGGTCTCAGGCAGCCAAGGACAGGAGTGTTAACAAGCTGAGGATGTTGGGTTTGGGAGAGTCAGGACCCAGTGAGGGACCTGGCCCAAGTCCTGCTCAGCCCCGTAACCTTGAAGGGGTGACTGACACTTACTCCAAGAGTCACTGTCTTTGATTCTTTACCAAGGGCTTCTTTCATTTTTTCATTAATTTATTTAACAAATAGTCATGTGGTACCTGCTCTGTGCCAGGCACAGTTCTAGCTTCTGGGATATGACAGTGAACAGAGTCCCTGTTCAAAGTCCCTGCCGTCATAGAGCTGACCTAGTGAGAGAGACAAATAACACATACAGAAGTCATAAAGATGATCATCAAGTGGTCTAGACATTGCCATTCCCCCATCTGGAAACTAGTAGGGGACGAACAGTGGGTGAGCAGACAGGACCGGGGTGGGGGCTCGGATCTGGGACGCAGACAGACAGAATTTGCATCTTGACTCCTCCACCTACTCTCAGTGTGATCTGGACTTTCCAATTCACCTCTTGGAACCTCAGTTTCCTCTTCTATAAAATGGAGACTGTCACAGTTCTTACCTGTGGGTCTGCTCAGGGGTCGTGTGAAATGACACCTAGTGATGACTATATGCCCAGACTATATCCACGTCTATTCTGACATTGCATCTCACAGTTACTGTCAATCTTTGTTTTAAAGAGGAGAGTGAGGCTCAGAGAAGTTAGGTGATTTTCCCAAGGCCACACAGCAGATCGTTTCCCCACCTGCACGGTCTCTGCTCTTCTACCCAGAAGCTGCCTCTCCACCACCCTGAGGCCTGGCTCATCATTAGGTCCAGTAAGTGCTACTGAATCGGACTGTACTGAATGTATGTTGAAAACCGAGAATCTCTTTTAAAGAAAATTGATATTTTGGGATTTATAGAACGAAAACATGTTCATTGTAAAAAACTCATAGATTTATTAGAGAATTTTATTATAGAAAATTCAGACCATATATTTAGAAACATAATTTGGAAGTAAGCCTCCCTAGTAAGCCTCCCTCTACTTCAGAGAAAACCAGCATGTTAATTCTTTGATGTAACCCCCCACAACCGGCCCTGGTATTTTATCACTATAGATGCTAACATTTTATTATTTTTCTACAGAGTGGGACATAAATGCCCACCATTTTGCTACTTTGTGTTTTATTTAACAGTAAATTCTTTATCCATCTTAAAAACTTACTATTAGAGTGACCACATGCCCAAAGGTATTTTTCTTTTTAAAAAGCTAATTAATTATTTCAGCTTGATGGAGGTATAGTTGACATTTACAATTATAGGATATTTAAAGTGTACATCATGATGATTTGATATATGTATACATTGTGGAGGGATTTCCCCCAATGAGTCAATTAACACATCCATCACCTCACATATTTATTCTCTTTTGTGTATGTGAGAGTATTTAAGTTCTACTCTCTTAGCAAATTTCAATTATACGAACACAGTGTTATCACCTACAGTCACCATGTTTAACCTTAGATCCTCAGAACTTATTCATCTTATAGTTGAAAGTTTGCACCTTGTTACCAACCTCTCCTTATTTCTCCAACACCGCAGCCTTTGGCAACCACTTTCTCCTCTGTTTCTATAAGTTTGGCTTTTTTTTTTTTTTTTTTTTTTGAGATTCCACCTATAGGT
This sequence comes from Pteropus vampyrus, assembly GCF_000151845.1. NCBI lineage: Eukaryota > Metazoa > Chordata > Mammalia > Chiroptera > Pteropodidae > Pteropus > Pteropus vampyrus. The sequence continues at coordinate 14,228 of NW_011917011.1, read as the reverse complement.
GATTCTGTGTAGTATTTACCTTTGTTTGGCTTATTTCACTTAACATAATGCCCTCGAAGTCCATCTGTGTTGTCACAAATGGCAGAATTTGCTTCTTTCTCATGTCTGAATCATATTCTGTTGTATCTGTTTATTCATGAATGGACATTTAGGTTGTTTCCATATCTTGGCTATTGTGAATAATGCTACAATGAACATGGGGTGAGGTGGAGAAGTATCTCTTTGATATCCTGTTTTCATTTCCTTTGGATAATACCCACAAGTGGGATTGCTGGATCATATTGTAGTTCTATCTTTAATTTTTTAAAGGAACCTCCATAATGATTTCCATAATGGCTGCACCAGTTTCCATTCCCACCAATAGTACACAGGGTTCCCTTTTTTCCTTGCCAACGCTTGTTATCTTGTCTTTTTGATGATAACCATTCTAGGAAGTATGAGGCGATACCTCATTTTGGTTTTGACTTGCATTTCCCTGATAATTAGTGGTGCTGAGCACTTTTTCATGTACCTTTTGGCTATTTGTATGTCTTCTTTGGAAAAATTTCTATTCAGTTCCTCTACCTTTTTTTAAATCAAAAAAAAAATTTTTTTTTTTTTTTTGCTATTGAGTTGTGTGAATTCTTTATGTATTTTGGATATTATCAGGTATGTGGTTTGCAAATATTTTCTCTCATTTCACAGGTTGACTTTTCATTTTGCTGGTGGTCTGTTTCCAAAGGTATTTCTCTTCCCAAGAGTAGGAGGTGGGTCCCTTTTCTCTGAAACCCTGTCTGGCCACCAGGATGGTAAATTACTCTGGAATAGGACTGGGTTTTAATCCTCTGTCCACCACTCGAGAGCTGTGAGTTATTGACAAGTTACTTAAAATCTCTGCATCTCGGTTTCCTCACATTTATAATTGGGATAATAATGCCTGTGTCATAGTAGAATGGGTAAATAGGGAAGGCAACCAAGAAGGTAGCAAACACCTGCTCGGAATGGCTGTCAGTATGATGAGGGAAGAGCCTGCTGTGTGTACCTATACCTCTATCCCATCATTTGCTTAGGGACCTGCAGCCAAGTGGTAAAGAGCAAAGTTCCAGGAGCTGGCTGCCTGGGTGAGCATGAGCAGAAATGGCGTGTATAATGTGCCCAGTACGGTGCCTGACAGTTCAAAATGGGAGCTGGCACATTATTTCCCACCTCTGTGCCTTTGTCTAGTACACTGTGCTCCATTTCTGCTTGTCAAAATTCTTCCACTACTTTCAAATATGTTTTCTAGACAAGTATCTCTTCTCCAAGGCATCTTCCATGGTTAGAGCCCCCAGGCTTCACTGTGTGTGTTCCTCTTGGGATTCTAGTCACTTTTTGCCTATAGATTCAGGGGCATTAGCCCCTCTTTTTCCTCCTCTCAAGAGAACTATGAACAACCTGAGACTCTTCATGACACCCCCCAGCCCACTGTGCACTCCAGCCTCTGTGTGAAGGAAAGAGGAATTCAGTGGGAGGCAGGGCTGGGACCAGGTGGGGCAAAGCGGGGCCAGCCTCCCTGTCTTTTCGGAAGCCAACAAAGGGTGCAGCATCTCCCTGGGTCCTCCTCTGAGATCCCGAGTCTCTGCAGGGAGGAAGGGGGCTTCAGCAGGCATTCTTGGGGCACCTGTTGACAGAACCTTGATCCCTCATCCCGGTATTGCCACCCAGAGGATCTCTAGGGCCACTCATTTTACATCAGTCTGAAAGTCCACGTGAAGGGCCCCTAACCTGGCACATGACCCCTGGCAAGTCTCTACCCCTTCGGGGCCCCGGTTTCCCCATCTATTCAGGGTTGCCCTGAAGGCCTTTCCAGAGAGTGTGCCCACTCCCTGCCTCCTGGTGGGGGCTGTCGGAGGTGAGGCACAGGGCAGGGGGCACACCCAGCCCACCTCCTCATGGGAGCCCATCCCCATGGGAGAGAGGGATGTGTCACCAAGACCAGATCTTTCTGAACAACGCCCACAGTGCAGCTCTTTCCCCCGGTTTGAACTGGAGAAATCCTGTCTTTCTTGCTCACATCTCCTTGGACCTATTTTCGGCCTTGGCGGGCTTGATGTGGTAGAGCGCGCGGGTGTTCCCTTTTAATTTGCGGTCTGAAGCCGTCTGAGGCCCAGACCGGTAATTGTGAGTGCAGAGCCATTTATGGAAACAGCTCTGAAAGAAGTCAGTAATGAGAACTGTCTAAAAATACCTCAGAAATGAAGGCTTGGGCCTCCTTTTGGCAGTACTGAGATTTTTGGGTGGGAGGAAGCCCTCGGGGTGAGAATCGATAGGTAATCAATTCTGTGGTTCTGCTGTGGGCCTGCACAGGCCGTGGGGACCTGGGTCTTGTTTTAGGTCTGAAGTGGGTCCCTCAGCCTCTGTGACCGGCAAGACCAGCCAGACAGGCCCAGCCCATCTGCCTCCGGGTCCCTGGGGGAGCAAGTCCCACAGCAAAGCAAAAACATGGGTGGCCTCTGATGGAGACATGCTGTGACATGGAAGCCACGCCCAGGCCAGCAGAGATGCACCCGCCCAAGGACCCGTGGATGCTGGACACTGAGCCACTCTCCAGGGGACCAGGAGCCCTTGGGAAGAAGGGGCTGGAGCCTCCCTCTGGGCCCCTGGAACACAGGGGGCCTAAGAAATAGACCGCTGCAGCCTTCCCTTCCCACCCCACATCGTTCATTCCCTGACCTGGAACTGCTCACCATCCAGCGGGGCAGATGAACCAGGGACAGGGACTCCTGGGTTGGGGGAAAGGGCGAGACCGGCGGGCTGGTCTGTGTGGGGTCAGAGGAGGACAAGGGGCTTTTACAGCTGGACCGAGAGGAAAGCAGCCTTTAGACATGGTGAGATGGGGGCCACCCAGGAGAGAGCGGCTTCAGGGAGGGACTGGGGGAGGTAATGGCAGCCAGGAGGCCCAGGAGGCCATGTGGACGGGATGGGCCAGCTCAGGGGGTCCCGGAAAACAGAGCGGACCTTGGGCTCTTCCTGGGGAGCCTGCGGGCCTGGGGAGACGGGTTTGAGGGCAGGAAGGACAGACAGACAGGTCAGAAGATTCTATTCTCTTAACAGCGGCTCTGGGCTCGAGGAAGGGGAGGTTTATTTTGAAGTCTTACTTTTCAGTCAGAAACACGACCGATTTAGGTCATCTGGGTTACTCTAAATTTTGTCCAGGGCATAAAAATAGCTGAAGTCTCTGCTGGTGTCGGGCTGGTGGACATAAAGTGTGGTGTGGCATCTGGAGGTGTAGCATGTAGGTGGCTGATGCAAGACCCCAGAAATGGAGAGGCAGAACGTGGATGGCGACCAGGCGGTGAAGGCCGCCTCTTGCCCATAGCAGGCTCTTCCCATAGATGTGGGACCCAAAGGTTGTTTAACCAGGGGCTGGAGAAGGCCCAGAGTCCCATTACCACACGGTGATTCACGATTATTTATTGTTCCGGAAGCCACATTAAGGCAATTCAGAAACGAATTTCATCTGCTGCTTCCCAGACAGAAGCTGGTTCAATGTTTGGACATTTGGGGCAGCTCTGATAATTTTGTTGAAAATAAACATTTAGAGGTCCCTATTTGAGCCAGGGATAACTTTGTCTGGTCCCCATGCCCGATTAATAGCTTTGTGCATATGGCTTCTCCTATTTTTGCTATTGTGTCCTTGGGATTGTGGTGTCAAAGGGTAAATTCACATGTATGTGCTAGGATCTTACAAGGGGATATTGCCAGATTCCTCTTTATCGCATTCCTACTAGCGTCGTGTGAGAGTGTTCTCATCCACTCTACGTAGTTCTTTCTCAGAGGACTGCCACACTGTCCACCCTATGAAAAGCACCCCCACCCCTTTCCCATTACTCTTGAGCCCATAACCGTCTATATTTCACTTATGATAGCTAAAATATCCCTATTTTACTTGTTTTTGTTTATATTCTGTAATCTCCATGAGTGCAGAGACCTGACTTACCCGTCTTGTTTACCCCATTCCCAGGGTCCAGAACTGAGTCTTTATACAGTAAGAATTTGATACATTCATTTATAAATTAATGAACAAACAAGTGAGCAAATGACTACATTTATTTAGAAAAACGTCATTCAGAGCCTCCCCTTCCCACCACCCCACGGCCTTGGAATTTCTGGCTTGGCCCCCTGACAGTATCACATCTTGGCACAAAGTTGGGAGATTGTAAGTCAGGCTCATCCGATACTCCTGTTGAATGGCCACCCTGCCCTGCCCGTGGTCTGACTGTTTACAAAGCCCCTTCATAGCCCCGTGAGGAGGGCTGGGCAGTATCCTTATTCTCAGTTCACAGAGGAAAAGACAAGGCCAAGTGGGGAAATATATGCCTGGCTGGTGCAGGGTCAGGCCTGTGATGACCACTGGTTAGAGAACTCCACGCTGCCCGAAGCTACCTCACTGGCTAAAGCAGACTTGTCCTGCTTAGTTATCAAGGAAGAAACAGAGGGGCCAGAAAATGCTTTCCCAGAATACCACTTTTGGGAAATATCTCTCCTAACTAAAAAAGCTGTGGACCCACAGGTATCTTCCCATCCTCCGCACTGACCGTCAGATAAACGACTTGCTCTGTTTCCTCAGTTTCACACTTCAGGAAATTTCACCAATTTTTGATGAAAATTATTTTTCTAAAAGTTTCCCACCCTCTGGTACTTGCCTGGAACAGTCGGGGTGGGCTGTTTCCTTTGCTGGAACTACTGCGTGGTTTATCGATTTCAAACCCACAGAACGGAAGTTTGGAAATGAGGTCAGTTCAGGTGAACAAGGCGCTCTTGACCCAGCAAGGGAGGGAGGCTGCATGGCTTGGTGCCCACACGGAGCTGGCACTTTTGTGGGTTGTCCCCTCGGTTCCCAGATCCAACATGAAATCAGCATCAGATCTGCAGACAGAGACTCCCAGTGAGCGTCTGGGACCCACCCGTCACCCTTGCTGTGCCTGGGGTCAAATACACTTAATGATGCTCTGAGAGGAGTCTGGAGAAGGGTGTGGTGGAGTGACTCTTCCCTACCCTCCGTGCGGCACCTTGTGGCAGCCAACAGCCTGGACCTACTTCCTCCCATGGATTGGGGATTCTTACACAGCCACAGGATGGTGGTGGTCTGTGTGGCCCCTGAATCCATGGGAATTGTCACCCAAGTTGTGTGTGTGTGTGTGAGTATGTCTGTAAGGAGGCGGGTACTCGTGTAGAAATTCATGGTGGCATCTCTCGGAGAAGGTCCAGGACCCTGCCCTCTACACCTGTGCAGTAGGACCCAGTGCCACCCTGTGTCAAGCTGCACGTAAAACAGCCTGCCTCCGGGTGGGCGTCTGCTGTGTGTCCAGCACCCTGTCTGACGATGGGTGTTCTATTTTTAATCCTCCCCATTCTGGGGGTGATACGCTCATCCCTCCTGCCCAAACAAGTGTGCCCGCTGGCCTCGCCCAGCACAGCTGTTTGCCTGTCCATCACTGGACCATGTCCCTACCTCAAGGACAGGAAGTGCTCCCCACATCCGCTTCTGCCACCAGCCTGGTGACTTGTGGTCACTGAACCCAGTAGCCAAAGAGAGAATTTTTAAAAAGACTCACAGACGTGTAATTAAAATCTCAGTGTTGGGTTTTGGGGAAGGTGCTGGGCGGCTCCCACCCCTGCTTTCCGGAAACACAGATTTTTAGTGTTTGAAAGGGACAAGGGGCTAAAGTGAGATGGCCCTAAATATACGGTCCTGGGCATTTCCCGGCAGCTGGGGAAATGTGGGATTTATTCCGCGCCCGCGGCCTCCTGCCCAGCGTCGCACCAGGCCCCGCCGCCTCAGGTCCCCCCCGGCCTGTGCTTTACTCTCGCCTCCACGCACAGCGTCCACTCCACCCAGCCACCCGCTCCTCTGCTGCCCGGAGCCCTGGCCCCTGCTCCAGGGCCACAGCCCACGCTCCCAGGCCGGAACTCCAGCCCTCCGCAGTCAGGCCACAGCCAGGCTCACGCCCCGTCCCCACACCACTGATCTGTGGGTGGCCTGGCACCCCCAATCTGTGCATACAACGTACCCTCTGCCTAGCATGCCCTCCCCACCACCTTCTCCATCCTCCAAGACTCTGTCCCATTCTTCAGGGCCAGTTCAGATGTCACCTCCTCCAGGAAGCCTGCTCAGATCCCAGCACACCATGGGACCCTCCGACTTCCCCAGCTCTTGACTGGCCTCTCTAGGAGAGGTCACCCCTGCCTCGCTTCTTGTTCCTTTCCACCCCTCCCTCTGGCCCTTCCTCCTTCGCCTTGTTCTAACAGGGACCTGCCATTCTTCCCCACTTTGCTGTGTTTTCTGGCTGTTGTTTTCCTGCCTGTGCTGTCTGTCCCTCAGCTCTAAACCTTTGCTCGCCCTGGTCCTTCCTCTGCAGTGTCCTTTTCCCATGACATCGTGGCAATTTCACTGTCACCCCTCAAGGCTGTGAGCACTCACTCTCCCCCACACCCATCCACACACATCGGCAGACTCTGAAAAGTACTTAGCCATGTCCCTGCCCATCAGGCTGGCCCTTTTCTACCTTGGGTCTGACGTCCATCTCCCCAGAGGAGGGACCTGTCCTCTGCCTTATCTGTGGGTCCCAGAGCCAGTGAGGGGCTGAGCCAGGGCCTGCAGGGTTTGGGGCTTGGCGGGGAAGCAATGAAAGCTGCCTTTGCTGGCACTCATCATGTACCAGGCGCTGTGCTGGGCACTTCACTACAGGCCTCATAGCACCCCCTCAGCACCCGGAGGGCAGAGCCTGGGGTCAAGCCTGTTCCCAAGGAGGAAATAGACAGCCTGGGGTCAAGCCTGTTCCCAAGGAGGAAATAGACCCCCCTGCCCAGGCTTCCTCGGCCCTGGGCTCCCACCGGGCCCTGCCACTCCAGAGCCTGAGCCTGGAGCCAGGGCTGAGCGCCAGCCCCGCCTTGTCTTGCAGTGGAGCTCGACCGCGCCCTGGGCCACCAGGAGCCCCACTGGAAGGAGTTCCGCTTCGACCTGACCCAGATCCCGGCCGGGGAGGCGGTCACAGCCGCCGAGTTCCGGATTTACAAGCTGCCGAGCACCCGTCTGCTCAACAGGACCCTCCATGTCAGCATGTTCGAAGTGGTCAGGGAGCAGGCCAACAGGTGCCTGCCCTGCGCCCCAGCTCCGGTCAAGCCTGTTGGTGTGTCCGGCCCAGCCCTTGGGTGCACATTTCCCAGAGGACAGAAGGGGAGCTTTCTGGGAGCACACCCCCAGAGATGAGGGATGCTTGGCCTGAGGCCCCGGCACCCTGGGGAGAGGCCCAGTGTCAATCGTGGCTTCAAGTCCCTGCCCTGCCATCCTGGCTGTGGAACCTGCAACGGGCCATTGAGCTCCCGGCCTATTTCCCCATCTGTCCACGGCACAGTAACACCTCTTTACGGTAGATACAGTGAGATGAGGCACCCGAGGCGCCCAGCCCAAGCCAGGGGGTCGACGCCCCACTCAGAGTCCCCCAGGCGGGCACTGGAAACACGGAGGCAGCTGTGCCAGCCCTCAGTTAATTGTTCTTTCGTGTCCACAGGGAGTCTGACTTGTTCTTTTTGGATCTTCAGACGCTCCGAGCTGGGGACGAGGGCTGGCTGGTGTTGGACGTGACAGCAGCCAGTGACCGCTGGTTGCTGAACCGTAACAAGGACCTGGGACTCCGCCTCTATGTGGAAACAGAGGACGGTAGGACTCAGGGCCTGGGCAATGGACCTTCTCTTGGGGGCTCCTCCGAGGCTGCTGGCAGGAGGCGCAGCTGGAGCCCCCTCGACTGGCCTGAAGGCCACTCCTTTCTCAGCTGTGCCACTGGGGTGATAACGTCCCTCCCAAACTCCAGGGCTCAGGGGGTAAAGAGGGTGAGGTCCCCATAGTTCCAGGCAGCTGGAGGCCCCAGGCAGCATTGGTTTGCCTCCTCTCCTTCTGCAGAACCAGCATTGGAGTTGCTAAGGGAGTGAGTCCATGTTCTCTCCCCAAGAAATAGGTGATTCTTTCTATGGAGAAGCCTTCTCGTTGGGAGTTTCCGTACTGGGTGGGGCACAAGGGCAGTTGGTTGCGCCCTTAGCTCTGATCAGGGAGGCCTAGGTTTGAGTCCCGGCTCTTCAGCTTTCTAATAACTCTGTAACCTTGGCAAGTTACTTACCTTTCCAAGCCTCCGTTTTCTCATCTGTAGAAGCAGGGTTCACGCATTCATTCATTCACCAGGTGTTAGGCAGGGAGAGCCTCCTTCATCCCAGGCAGTGGGGATAGAAAGCCTGAAGGTGGGCACAGGACTGGCGTGTTGGACTACAGCAAGGGGCCACCATGGCTGGAGCAGAGAAGGCCCGGGCGAGGTTGGAAGGAGAGGAGATTGAGAGAGACAGGCAGGGGGCATTCTGAGTGAGGGTAAACCAGGGTAAAGGTTTTTAGGGAGTTTCTTGAATTTAGTAGCAGTGGAGGATGGCAGGATCTGATTCAGGTTTTTATAGAAGACCCCTCTGAACACCCCCCTCAAGGATCTGTGGCACCACTCCCACCCCTTCAGTGTGGGTTACCCTTAGTCACTGGCTTCCCAGAGGACAGTGTAGAGGGTGGGGGAGGTAACTTGCCAGTGGACAGAGCTAGCCAGCACCACCTCAGCCAGGTGATCGAGGTTCCCATGAATCAGTCATATGGCTCCTGTGTACCCTGGATATGATGGGATGAGAGGGGCGCCTCTTCTCAGGGGCCTTCTCCCTAAACCCATAACCCCAGTCTATCCATGAGAAAACATCAGACAAACCCAAATTGAAGAATTTCTTACAGAATACCTGACAAGTGCTTTTCAAAACTGTCAAGGTGATCAAAAGCAAGGGAAGCCTGAGAAATTGTCACAGCCCCAGAGATGCCTGAGGCAGTGTAACCACGCAATGTGGCATCCTGGATGGGATCCTGGGAGAGAAAAAGGACTTTGGGGAAAACTAATGAAATTCGAATATATTGTGGTGTTTAGTTAATAAAACGCCAATATCAGTACATTAGTTGTGACAAATGTACCATATACTACAAATGTTAACATTTCCCAGGGGACACTCGGTCTGAGTATATGGGAACTCTCTATGCCATCTTTGCAATTTTTCTGTAAATCTCAACTATTGTTAAGTAAAAAATTTTTTATTACATGCATAAAATAAACACCTCCTGAATTTAGTGAGAGGTGGAAACCGTGGGAAACAAGAGTGAAGTGAAGCCAGAGAGGCCCAGGGAGCCAGTGTCCAGGTGAGAGCTTGGAGGGGCTTATGAGTAACAGTAGAAATGGAGAAAAGTGGTTAAAGGAATCATGGATAATGTGGATGGAGCCAGTAATTTTTTTAACACATTCTTTTTTTCTGCTCTTGGGCCCTGTTCCGCAGAGCAAGCACTTGAGAAGCCCTGTCAGCCACTCCATTCCGTAGAGTGTTATCAATCCTATATGGGCGGTGGAGGTAGACCTCAGGCCTAGGAGTCCTCAGACCAAGGTGGGAATCCTGTTTCTGACAGTCCCTGGCCGTGTGGCTCCGGGCCAGCAGGGGGTGACTGTGAAAGTTCTCGGTGACATATGAGGTCCAGGATCACTGTAAAGATGAGTGAGATCATCCATGTGAAATAACGTTGAAACCTGTAAAATGCTTCACGAATGGCAGTGTACTCAATTGTCACTAATACCGACCCCACGGTCACGAGGCCCGTCTCCCACCATCTCCCTCAGACCTGCCTGCCTGGGGGCTGGGACTGGACGTGGGACTTAGGTCTTCAGAGGAGGAAACCGAGGGGACAGTGAGTCCTGCTCAAGTCCTCACCCAAGCCCGGTAGAGGTCCCTGCTGTGTCCGCGTGCCTGGCCACTGCCCTCGAGTGACCGCCCTCTCTCTTCTCTCTGTCTCAGGGCACAGCGTGGATCCCGGCCTGGCCGGTCTGCTGGGGCAACGGGCGCCGCGCTCCAAACAGCCTTTCATGGTCACGTTTTTCAGGGCAAGCTCCAGCCCCATCCGAGCCCCTCGGGCAGTGAGGCCCCTGAAGAGGAGGCTGCCCAAAAAAACCAACGAGCTGCCGCAGCCGAACAAGCTCCCAGGAATCTTCGGTGAGGTCCAGGGCTGGCCCGGGTCGGAGCCCGCAGGCTTTTGGCCGAGAACCAGTGGTGGTGACACAACCCTCCAGCTCTCTGTAGGGTTCAAGCTGATGGTCACTCTCCAGCCACCTTTCCTAATAGCCTCCTTTGTCCCATGCCCCCTGAGGACTGGCCACTGCACTGTCTCTCGGGCCTCTCTGCTACCCTGTCCCTTCTCTGCCTTCCCTTGGCTCACCAGGCCTTCCCAGAAATCTCCATTAGAATCAGGCAGCCCGGGCCCTGGCGGCCCTCAGTTCTTTCCCAGGCACCCTGCAGGATGCACAGTTGTTTAGGCAAAGGCCTCCCCACCAGGCCTGACCTGACTATGTGCCCTCCTTTCCTTCACTGGAGTCGGCCCTTCAGCTGGCCTCAGTGTGAGCCACGTGACTCGTGGAACAGGTGTGGCTGGGAGGTGAGCTGAGAGTGGGAGGCATCGGCCCAATGACCAAGGGTCACCGGGGCTGTTTATTGGAGCATTAGGCCCACAGGCTGGAAGCAGGGAGGCTGAGCTGAGCGCAGGGTCACTCTGGAGCCATTGGGAGCCATTGGGGGCCATCGAAGGTTCTTGAGCTGGGTCATGGCACCAGCAGAGCTGCAGGAATAGGCTTCATGAGACCAAATGGTTTACTTTCCCGTCATTCATTCATTCCACAAATATGCCTATCAGGGCGTCCCCCACTCTGGGAGCCCTCGTGGTTGCTGCACAGAGCAGGACCCCAGAAAAGACCTCGCACCATCTCTCCCCTGCAGATGACGTCCACGGCTCCCACGGCCGGCATGTTTGCCGTCGGCACGAGCTCTATGTCAGCTTCCAGGACCTCGGCTGGCTGGTAATTTCTACTCTCCCCCTTTTTCTTAAATGACAACCTCCCTCTAAAGATCGTGAGTGTGTCTCCAGGAGGAGACAGAATTATGGGGAATTTCATTTTCTCATGTATTATTTTCTTCTGAGTTTTCCACATTTTCAAAAAGGGAGAATGTGTCACTTTTTTCAAAAAATATAGTTTCAGGTACATAGTACAATGGTTAGACATTTGCATAATTTATTAAAGTTATCCCCCGATTACTCTAGTACCCCCCAGCACTACACACAGCCGTGACAGTAACATTGACTCTGTTCCCTCTGCCGTACTCCACATCCCGTGACTGTTTTGTAACTACTAGTCTGTCCTTCTTCGTCCCTTCACCTTTTTCACCCAGCCCCTAACCCCCCTCCCCTCGGGCAATCACCAGTTTGTTCTTTTATAGTGAGAAAGTGCTTTTCTGTAAAACCATGAAAATGGAGACAGTTTGAATCCTGAGCCATAAAATGTCAAAACTACAACAGGGAAACCGAGGCCAGGGTGGTGGCGCCTCTGTGCCTTTGCTGCAGCAGCAGCTACAGGAGACGTGGTCGGTGGGGGGTGGGCTGGGAGGATGATGCTGAGTGCTGATGGCAGGTGAAGGGGCCACAGCTTGTCTCCAGTCCTGTCTGCTGAGGGTCTTCAAGGGGATGTCAGCCCACTGGGAGGGGCCCGAGCATGGTTTGATGGGGGAAGGTAAGGGGCAGCCCTGAGTCATCCGTGACAGGTGCTGGATAGAGGGGCTCGGGAGGGCCCACATGGTGGGATGCACCTTCTTCCATTCTGCCCCTTCACCCCCAGGATTGGGTCATCGCCCCCCAAGGCTACTCAGCCTATTACTGTGAGGGAGAGTGCTCCTTCCCACTGGACTCCTGCATGAATGCCACCAACCACGCCATCCTGCAGTCCCTGGTCAGTACTGCACCTGTCCTGCCTGGACCCCTGGGGAGGGTGCACTGGGAAGAGGGTCTCGGACAGCCAGGAGGGCAGTGGGAGTGCCTGCTCAGGTCTCGGAGCTCCCTCAGCGTGGAGCCTTTGCTGCTGCGTGTACGCGTAGTCAGGTTCCCACACATGTGTAGATGCTGGTCCCTGTGGGGCCACACCATGTGTAGACTCTGTAGGTGCACACACATATGCACACACATGCATATGGAGACATGCAGGTACGGGTGGTGGAACCCAGACTCATGAAGGCAGCCTGCTTGTGGTCACATGCACGCACAGAACAGATGTGTAACCCACCTCGGCACCTGTGTGATTTGAACACGTGCACCCATGCCCCCTGGTGTGTCCGACCTTCTGTGACACATGCACACAGGGTGAGACAGCTGTGTGTGTTCACTCTTCAGGACGTGTGCAGGGAGAGTCACCGTGTGCCCATGTGCCGGGGCAGTTCTGACTAGGGCTCCGCCTTCTGTTTGCTCCCTGTTGGCTCTTTCCCTTGGTCCTCCCAGCTCTTTGTGTTTCCACGGATGGTGTGGTTTTTGATGCCCTGGTTTCTGGGGTAATTTTAAATGCCGAAAAATAGTTTCTGTGAGGAATATCATTGCTACTGCTTATCGCTCAGTGTTTTAAATGTCTGTTGTATTGAAACTTCTTTCTGAACCATTTACCCAGACTCCTAGTTCTTAGTATCCCTAGCGTTATTTTTATCTGATAAGAGGTTGTCAAGGTGATGCCTTAGGGTGAGAGTAAATGACTGTAAAAAGTGGCTTTGACCCTGTAAGGCCTCCTTTCTCAACATCAAATGGGATTTGCTAGACCCTAGGGGCCGCCTACCTTGGGGACGCTCAGAGGGGATACGCTGTGTGATGGCCACCGGGGCTTCCATTCTTCAAGCACATGCATCTCCCAGGGCCTGAGAGGGACATGGGTTGACGGCCGCACCTGCATCTCTAGGGCTGTCCCTCCCCTGCCTCTGCCCCGACCCTGGTCCTCCGTCCCCAAGGTAGGTCAGCAGGAGTGAGCCCTCAGGCTGTGCTGGGGGCAAACGAGACAGTGACTGCTTTCTCGAGGAGGTCTGTCAGTGAACACGTGAGCCAAGCACAGGCCAAGACAATGGGTCCTGTGAGAAAGGAAGACTAGGCCTCCACAAGGAGGAAGAACGTTCCAGGCAGAAGGATCCAGGCCCTAGGACAGGAGTAGCTGGATGGGCTCAGGGCCTGCAGGGAGGCCAGGCTGGAGGGGAGCAAAGGAAGGCCGAGGGAGGTTACACTGGGGTGCGGAGAGGCCCTAACATAGGCCTTGGGGTCCTTGGTAAGGTGGCAGGTGGGTGGATTTAGTCCCAAGTAAAGCGAGAAGCCTTTGCAGGATTTTAGGGAGACAATATCATGACCTGACTCTCTAGAAGTATCTCTCTGGCTGCAGTGAGAGGATGAGAGGCTGGACCATGGCTGGAGGGTGGAGGAGGCCGAGAGACAGTGAGGAGGCTGCTGTGGCCACCTGACAAGAGGACCAGGGTGGCTGGCAGGTTGTGAGAAGTGGCTGAGGCCATAGGGATGGTGGAGGCAGGTGGAGGGAGGGACAAGGGGAGGAACCAGGGGCTTCCGGGTGAGGGCTCAGTGACCTGGTGTGTGAGGCCTGGAGTTGTTGGGGTAGGAGGAGGATTTGGGGGAATGGTTGTCTGCTTCTGCCACCACTTTTTGAGGCCCAATGAGACCCCACGTGACCAAGCAGGCAGGTGGCTGGATCCCTGAGTCTGGAGTTCAGAGGCCAGGCTGAAGCTCTGCACTGAGACGTGGCCTGTGCCTGGTCTTTGGGTCCTGAGAGCAGATGAGATTCTCTGGGGACACAGCAGGCCCAGAAGAGGAGAGGCCTGTGAAGGAAGAGGAGCCCTGAGGCGACTGGGGGAGTGATGTGAGAGGGCCTCGGGGTGTCCTGGGGGCCAAGAGAAGGACGATGACCCTCCAGGCTCACCCTCGGGCTGTTCTGCACGCAGCAGCTGGGCGGTCTCACTAAGGCGCAAATCTGACCTCATTCTCAGCTGAGAAACTTCCCTTTGCCGCCCATTATCTCCAGGAGGAAGTCTGAGCCCTCAGCCAGGGACGCGGGCCCCTCATTAGCCACCCTACTGACCTCTCCCACGCCCCCTAGTACACGCCCCAGTGCCCTCGCCTCCCTGCAGACACTCAGTGCCAGTGCGTGCCCCGGGTCCCCACCTCCCTGCCTTTGCACTTGCCGGCCCACCCGGGGGGGGGCTTCCCCCTCTGCTCTGGGCCCCGCAACTCCTGCCTGCCCCGCAGCCTCACCTGCCGTCCTTCCCTGCCAAGGAGTGGTCGCCATGCTCGTGCT
>NW_011917010.1:0-2770 GCF_000151845.1 Pteropus vampyrus | reverse complement strand
CACGGCAGGCACAAGGCACGTGTCCGAGATACATTGTGTTGGAAATGAGAAAAGTACCATTAGACCCATTTTGCAGAGGAGGAAACTGAGGCCCACAGTGAGCGAACTGTACTCAAAGTAACAGACCCTCTGATTGGTCTCCTAGTGGCTCAAGGCGAATCTAACGGAATGGCACATTGGACCCTGCAAATCAATCTGTTTGGTGCCAGATGGAATGCAAGGCCGCTTCTCTTCTGTCGCTGACCTGATCGAGCTTGGTCTGGGGTGGGGTCACAGAATGGCCACAGCCCTGTGGGCCCGGTTTCTCTCTCAGGAAAGGCCCTCCCCAGTTTCTAGCCACTTAGAGCCCATGGCTGGCACACCAGGCTGGTGTCACCTGGTTTTTCACATAGGTCTATGAATGCCAAGCCAGACACCGCATTTGGAGACTAGGCAGTTGGGGAGCAGTGGCCCCTCAGGTCCCAGTCTGGCTGGACATCCCCGCAGAGGCCTCGGCTTCCGCTGTGGCTGTAGAGAGGCTCTGGCCCAAGCGAGCCCAGTGGCGTCTCACGGCCCTCCCAGCAGGTTGGCTCAGAGCTGGGGTTTTTGGGACAAGGCTGGGCATTGGGGAACAGGAGCCAGGCTGTCACACAGGTCACCCCATCAGACAGCTTCATCCAGGTCCTGCTCAGCAGCCTCCGTGAGGGCCGGGCGGTCCTGGCCCCTCAGAGTGGCCACAACACACGTGGATGGAAGCAGGCTTTTCTTCCCGCCTGCCCCCAATAGCTTGGGGCTGTCTTTAGGGCCCGTCCATGTGGGGCCTTGATGAGGAGTCCAGTGTAAACTCGGCTCACCCTGCCAAGTCTCAGGATAAATATTTGTATGGAGGCTGAAATAGCTCCTCGATCAGGCTTTTTTTTTTGGTGGGTAAAGCTGTTTAGAAGGAGGGAGTGGGATCAGTACACCCGGGTCCAAGTCCTGCTACAGGTCACATGGCCTTGTCCCATTTCTTCATCTTCCAGAATAATACTTCCCTTAGAAGCTATTATGAGGGGTGAAAAGTACTTTGAGAAATAATGATGTGAACACCTAGGGGTGAACCTAGAATCCTAGGCTTTATCCAGTTGTTCCACGGTCCCTCGGCTCCCTGGAGGAGGAGGAGAAAGACCATAAACAGCCAAAGCGGACAAGACAGGGTCAGGGTTGTTACAGAAGCACAGAGAAGGAAGAGGGGCGGAGGGGACCCCAGAGGGCTGGTGCTCCAGGAGCATCAGGCAGAGGCACCTGCCACCAGGTGCCACACTGTTCTGGGACCAGCAGGGTCCTCAGGTGAGGGGAGTTGCTGTGGCAGGGAGCTGGTGCCCAGGCCTTGCCCTGAGGGCCTCGGGCAGCAAATGGGTCAGGGAGGTCAGGGCTCGGGCTGATGTGCACGTGACATCTGCCCTGGCTCGAGAATAAAGCAGGGGACAGGAGAGTGGCAGGAGGCCAGGTGCAGGCAGGAGCTCGGCCGCGTCTAGGCGGGTCCTGGGAGAAGCCACCGTGCTCACCTCTGCCTGCCGCCCCCTCTGTGGCCAGGTGCACCTGATGAAGCCGGACGCAGTCCCCAAGGCGTGCTGTGCGCCCACCAAGCTGAGTGCCACCTCCGTGCTCTACTATGACAGCAGCAACAACGTCATCCTGCGCAAGCACCGCAACATGGTGGTCAAGGCCTGCGGCTGCCACTGAGGCCCTGCCCGGCAGCCACTGCAGCGCCACCCAGATCGGGCCCTCTCCAGGGGCAGGAGACCCTCGAATGCCAGCAGAGCTCTGGCCGGGCCACAGGGAGGGCCCTCACACCTCTGTCCATGTGCAGCCAGGGTCTGGTCCTCTCCAGGCCCCTCTGCCCCCTCCCCTGGGGTTTGTGGTTTGTCCCATTCCATCCCATAGGGCCTGATGCACACAGCAGCCTTGGTGTGCTGACTGCGCTGTCTGCGGTCAGCACAGGCCTATCTTAGGACCTGTCCTTGGCCGTCCTGGCCCACACTGTGGCCGACCTGGGACGGTCTGAGCTGCACCTGGAGCATAAGTGCGGCTGTTGGGCTCTGCGCCACTCACCACAGCCTTTGGGTGTGGGAGCAGGGTCTGCCTTTTCCCAGGGCAACGCTGGGCCTTTCCGGGCATGTGCATGCCCTCAGCACAGTGCACGATTGAGTTCCTAACTTGACCCGCTGGCCGTTAGCACGTTAGAAAAAGGACAAGCTCGGGGTCCTCATGCCCTGGGCCTGCCCTTCTCCTGCCTGGGGAAGAGGCGACACCCCCGGGAAGCAAGAGCCTTGGGGGCTTCCAGTTCCCTCAGTCTCCACGTGGAGCTCAGCACCGAGACAAAGTTAACTCTCAGCAGAAGCAAAGAGTCTGTGCAGTGAGTGGTCCTGGCAGACACAGCACAGATGCCCCACTGCCCATCCCCTTGCCCATGGCCATCAGAATCAACCTGGGTGCTTTTTCCACTGAACCTGGACAGGGCCTCAGGACCCTCAGCACAAATCTCTAGGCAGCCACCAGCGGTTCAGAGTTGAAATGAACCGGTTTCCTGCTCCTGCCATGCGAAGGAGCAATCCATTGCCCCAGAGCACGGTGCCTGGGCCGCCTCTGGCCAGACACTGTCAGTGTCTGCTGGAGTCTAGGAGGTAAGAACAGGCTGGTTACCCCGTGTGCCCAAGTCCTGTCCTGTTTCTTGGGGCCTCTGAGCCAAAGAAAAGGCCCCTGTCCCGGGGGAGTGACAGGCGATAATTAGGCTGAGCTGGGGAGGTTC
>NW_011917009.1:0-2292 GCF_000151845.1 Pteropus vampyrus | reverse complement strand
TTTCTTTTTGAGGTGATGTAAAGAGACTCTTCTGTGATGTGACCACTGTTGTCCCACGAGTGGATCTGGGCTAGAACAGAAGTTGTTATCACAAACTCCATAGAGATTATCCAATCATAATTGATGTTTATCTGACATAAATCAGCACACTTACCTTGCCTCTTGCTATTTGCTGGTTCCTGGAACAAGTTGTTGTCCTGACCTGGTCAAGTACATAAAGTAATTTTCATTCTCGGCAGCATTTATGTGCTAGTACCCATGACTATCCACCACCCGCCCCCACCCTTACCCTGTATAATTCTCTGGCCCCTAAAAGCAGTGCTGGGATCCATTTCATCTTTCAGCTGCCCAAGATATGCCTCATATATAAATTTCCATTAAGAAATTCTATTAATTACTGAACTGGAGTGGCCAGCCTCTTTCTTTAGTCTTTTCCTGCCCTCTGCTTACAGAGGTAGGTTTTCAGTCTCGGGGCTTTTCCTGGAGTCTCCAGGTACTAATAGATGATGAAGTGTTTGGAATTAGATAGTGGCTATGGTTGCACAACTTTGTGAATACACTAAGTTGTATACTTTAACATAGTGAACATTATTATATGTGAATTATATCTCAATTTAAAAATACCAATTGAAGATTCCACATGACAAGGAGGTTTTCCAGAGGTATCATTCAGCCAGCACGGAACTGTAGAGAGATAGTAGTTATTGAGAAGCACAGTCTCCAATGCACTTGCCCTTAATGGTCACTGTATTTTATGGTAACTGAGCAGAGTTCTGCTAAATGCTTCTTTCCTCTTTGTCTGAGCTGAATATGAAAGCCCACAGTTGCTATGTTCCAGTGAAATAAAACCTATTATTTGTGTGTTGGCTTATAATTTTTCAAGCACTTTCATCCTCAGTAACTCATTTGATATTCATGTTTTATTTCCAAACATACTTATATTTTATACCTGTTTATAATTGTTCATCCATCATGAAAATGGGAAAATTCCAGTTCTTATAAATGCGATAGGTTTCTCTTGGATGTCTTTGCTGACCCTTTATTAGTTTCGACTCTCCTCTTTCTAATATATTTTACCCATATATGTACAGTTCTCCTGACTTCATATTTTTGCATTCTGAATCTTTATTTTCAAGATGGTGATTTATTCATCTTTCTCTTTTCCTCTGATTAAGATCCATAAGGTTTTTTTCTTCCTTTCCCCTAATCTTAGCTAAGTGACTTCAAAAATATTTGGTTGTAACCTATGCATTGGAACCATAAAAAGATAATTGCTACATCATCTTGAACATTTTATTATAGAACCATTATTAAAATATTTTATAAGATATTTCTGTTTTATAATATATTTAATATAAACTATATTTAATTATATTTTTTCTTTTATTTCCTGTAGCCTCTTATTTTTTTAATACTCAGATTTATTATTTATTTATTTGTTTATGAATATACATCTCCTTTAAGAGTTCTTTGATAATTTCCTTTCATACTATTTAGGTCCTCAGTCCTTTATACTTCATTGATGATCCTTCATCATATTCTCTGGAAAGATATCCCTCTTCTATATTTACAGATCACTTTTCTTTAGCATGATTTGCTATTTCATCTTGGGCAGATGGAATCCGAAGCTTGCCATCCAATTGTTGCATTTTCTTCCCTTTTAGAGTGCATGCCTATTCTACACTTTACATCTTCGGTGCTATTGTATTCCTCTTTATGTCTTATATTTTGTTTTATTGGCATCCATACCTGCTTGTCTTATTCATTCTTTATTTGTTTAAACACCCACATTCCTTTTATGGCCAAATGATGTCATTATAACTATAATTGCATAACAATACCCACTTTCATAGCTTCCCCCTAAGTTTCTTAGATTTTCTTGAGAGAGGGTCTATACACTATAACAAAGGTCTGTAGTCACATGAAGCTTTAACTAGCTCCCTTCTTTCCTCATTTTTTTTTTTCCTGGACAGTGGGGATTTGATTCAGATACCTATGTAATACTCTCACCTATTTCAGCAGTTTATTTGCTCTTCATAGTCTTAAAGAGAAAATCATCATTAGTCCATGAACAAGACTGTTCTTTATCTAAATAGAAAAAATAATCTTCCTGTCACCTTCATTTGGTGTCTTAACCTTTCTCTCTCTAGGCCCTTTTCTTTGCTTACCTGTACCATTTGATTACATGTCTGAGTTCTTCGTTAGACTGCAAGTTCTTTTGAAGACAAAAACCAGATTGTACTCATTTTTGCTACCTTCCACATCCCCGCCTCCCCCAACCACCACAGTATC
>NW_011917008.1:0-1952 GCF_000151845.1 Pteropus vampyrus | reverse complement strand
GTCTCCGTTCTGTCGACGCGAGTGAGCTCCGTGAGCACCGGGGATCGGCAATCGGACGAGTCTAAATAGTATGAACGTCCACTGTGGGGCTTCGGCCGCCACGTCCTGAACCCCGGTGCTGTCCCCGGAGATGAGGCGTCCGTGACCCCTGAGGGTCTGCGTGCCAGAATCCTGGCAGGGTCTTAACTGAGGAATCAAACATGTTCCTTTGCTGCGTGGTTGAGAACCTGTCTCTAGGTAGGTCGCGACCAGCCAGCTTTCCAAGGCAGACAGAGGAGAGCAAGGCTCGCCGCAGATGCTGTGGGCGTGCGGGGCTGAGCGGGCGTGCGGGGCCGAGTGGGCGTGCAGGGGCCGAGCGGGCGTGCGGGGGCCGAGCGGGCGTGCGGGGCCGAGCGGGCGTGCGGGGGCCGAGCGGGCGTGCGGGGCCGAGCAGATATGTTGCGTGCCTTTCCACTCCGTTTATCCCGGGAGGGCCAGGGAGGGCAGCGCGGGGGCCTCGGGCTGCCGTGGCCAGCGGGGCGAGCGCATGTCGGGGCCGCCATCAGTGTTGGGTGCTGGTCGCTGCCCTGACGGCCCACGCGAGGTGTCCATTCACATCTGACGACAAGCTACGCGGTAGGATCGACGAGTCTCTCTCTTTCTCGCCGGAGAGTGAGCCAGGGCTTAGAGGAGGGGCGTTTGCCTGAGGGCTTTGGCCTTGACCCCCAAACACAGACTGGCCTCTCGTGCTCGCCCCTGCTCGGCCCACCGCGCTAACTCTGTAGGATGCGGAGGGGCTAGAAATCAAAGTCACCCCCGTGTGGCTCCAAATGCTTTGTGTTTTACCCCCAGAGACGGCGTCTCCGCCTGCAGAAGTCAGCAAGACAACGGCGGCCCACAAGCCTCGAGCCGCAGGTGGGCTTTCTTTGGGGTACACCTGCGGGTCTATGACCTGGTGCACTCATTTCGATCGTTTGCCCCTTGGCTTTCTGGGCCGTTGTCTGGGGTGGGGGTGTCAGCGTGCTCGGCGGCGGGCCTTGCGGTCTGAGGGTTTCTCCAGGCCGGGACCGGCGGCCGCCTCTGCGAGAAGCTGCAGCTCGTGCTGTTGGCTGTGCCGCCTCGGACAGGATGGCAGCACCACGGCGTCTCTCACTCCGAGCGCAGGGAGGCTGCGTCGGCCGCGCGGAAATGAGCTACCGGATCGGATGATGGAAAGTCATGTCTTCTGCCTTAGAGTTTCTCTTGAGGGAGGGCAATTTGTCATTTTATGGGTCGGGCTGAGTTATAGCGTTTCCTATTAAGATAAGTCCAAATGAATCTTTGATGACAGAACGGCACATCGGCGCAGATTCGGAAGCCGCAAATTAAGCTGGACGTCTCCATCTGGAACGTCAGGCTCCTTCCAGAGCTGTCTGTCACCCGCGGCGTGGGCGAGCTGCTGGAGGTCCCCCAGATGTGCCGGTGCAGCCGGGGGCACGGCGGCCCTGAATGTTAATCGTGGGAAGCCGCATGTTAAAAAAAAAAAAAGGCTCCCGGGGGTCCTGCGAAGGCCTAGCCTCAGAGTCGGGGTTCGGGGCGCGCTTCGGGAGGTCATCCAGACCAAGTAGCCCCCACCGTGGCCCGGACGCCGGCCTCGGCTTCGACTCCGCGTCTCTGTCCCCATCCACCCCCTGCGTGTGGCCTCCCACAATGCGAACGGGGTCCGCCGTCCCGTTGGCCTGAAGCCTCCAGACAGCCACGGCTTCTAAGACAAAGGCCAGTTCCTGGATGTGGCCTCCGAGTCCCGCTTGGCGGGCCCCGCCCACCCTTCCGGTCTCACGTCCCTCTGTTGCTCCTGGGTTCTCTGCTGCAGTCCTCCTGGATGTCCTTGGGGACTCCCGGGCCACACGTTCTTCTGCTGTGGGGCTACGAGCCTGCCCTCTCGCGCTGCCTGAGCATCTTTCTTCTGCTTGCCGCTCCCTTCCACCCCGGCC
>NW_011917007.1:0-961 GCF_000151845.1 Pteropus vampyrus | reverse complement strand
TTTTCAGCTTTTTCTATTTTTCAAGTTTTTATAAATAGAATCATGCTATAATATATGTTTCTCCAACTCACTTTTTTTAGTTTAAGAGTAAGTTTTATGATTTATTCATGTAACTCATACACTATATTCAATTTATGAATATATCATTGTTGTTACCCATTCTTCTGTCTATAGATAGTTGCATTGGTTTTGATTATGTGCTATTACATACAGTACTGCTATGATCACTCTTATACATATCTTTTGTTCTACATGTGCACAAGTTTCTCTTGAGTATACACCTAGGGTAAGAAATGGATCTAGGTTTTGTAGATCTGAAATTTTACAATTTAGGAACCTCATTTAAAAAAAAAAATAGCCCAGATTAGGAAGGAGAGTGTGTATTTGTTTGGAATGTGAAAAAAAATCTCAAAAATTTTAATAAAATTTTAATAATTTTTCTTAATTTCATGCATATCAATATATTTGTTTTAATTGATTTTTTTCTGATTACTGAGAAATGTTAGAATAATATCATATATTTACTAGCTATTCATGTTTTCTGTGAAATACCTTTTCACAAATCTTTTCCCATACATTATTTATTTTGAGGATGCACTGGAGTTCTTTATAAATATATATATATATATAAATATATATATATATTTATATATATATATATATATTTTACAATTAAAGAAACATAATTGAGGATGGATTTTCTAGCAATTATTTACCTTTGTTCATGTTATTTGATTAACATGGCTTAGAAAATGTAATCAGGTAATCATTTTTGAAATTCATTCAACAAACATTTATTATCTACTATGTGCCAGGCATTTGCTAGGCATTTGGGATACAGAGAAGAATGAGACATTCTTTGTTCTTAAGGAGCTCACAGTCTAATAGTGGAGACAGACACAAGACAAGTAACTAATACAATGAAAAGAAGTGCCAGACAAGGTGTATATAAAGCGCTAGA
>NW_011917006.1:0-1028 GCF_000151845.1 Pteropus vampyrus | reverse complement strand
CTACCCTATGTTAGAATTTAAAGTATAGCAATGGAATAATTCTTTTTAAATTTCTGGGTTTGTTCCTTATTTACAGACAGCCCTTCCCGTAGTATTTCAAAGGAAAGGGCCATGCCTGTCAGCCTTGCACCTCCCTTCCCCTCCCCAGACCCTTGGGCCTCCACCTAGAGTTGCTGAGGGATTCCTGTCTCTTTCACCCTGTGGGCCGGCCGGAGGGCGGCCTGCAGGATCTGGGAGTGAAAGAGTCCTGTCCGAAGACAGGAGCTACCCCGTCCCCCTCTGTGTTCCTAACTTGGCTCTTTCCTTTTTCCGGGGATGATGACCAGTGTTAGAACCCCTGTAAGTTGGCTCACCCTAGTGTGTCCAGAATATTTTTTTCAATGTGGAAGTGAAACATTCATTTGCGGTCTAAAAAGACACACTTATTTTTTAAAGAAAAACGTTCTAAACAATTTACTGAGAACTAACTACATGGGGCACCTGTCAGAAATCTGGTTCTGCTGGTTTGACAGCAGTCAGTTGACCCTGTAATCGGCCTTAGAACTGGTGACCCGGGGAGGTGCCGGCCTCTCCCCCACCAGAGTGAAGCCATTAGACTTGGTCTTTGCAAATCTGATGATAGGCTTACTGGCAGATTCTATTTCTTAATGTCCCCAAGGTCACTTTGCTTCTGTGTCCCTTGTCTCTGGAATCTATAGAGATAAGAGCTTCCTGTTTGAGTGACAAGTCATCTTACTGGTAGAATGGCTGTTCCTTTAGGTTTTGCTTTTTTTTTTTTTTTTTGGTGGTGGTGGGATTTGTTAATTTCTGGGAAACTGGACAGCATGTTTTCAGGGTAGAGGTGAGTTATTAGGGAGTTAGACACATACTGCAGGTGATTGTGAGAGCTGTCCCGGTTTTCTGGAGGCAGTGTGGCACCCATAAACTCCGTTCCCCTTGGCCCACGCCTGAACAAACAGAGGAGATTTAATTTTAGGAATCAGATGTCACAACCTCTTCTTTTGTTAAATACGTCGGAGATTTGGATA
>NW_011917005.1:0-2023 GCF_000151845.1 Pteropus vampyrus | reverse complement strand
AAGCCCCAAGAGATTCCATTGTATTTTTTTTCCAAATCATTCATCTTCAGTCTATCTCTAAATGTCTCTAAGCATCTACAACAGGCATGAGAGTAGGTAGCAAGTTGTTAAATAATAGTTTTAGTGAAGCAATTTCTTTCTTGACTATATATAACTGAACTGAAATAGACTGGAGGCAATATTGAAGATGAACAAATATGGACAAAAGTATAAAGCAAAACTGATCCTAGATTTCAGGTTTTTCAGGAGGTCTAGTTATTTACTTAACACAAGAATAATATTTTATAATCTTTAGTTCTACTATTAATAAAATATAAATATCAATGCCTTACAAGATTTTTGTGAAGACTAAATGAGCAATAAATATAAAGTATTCAGTATAATGCCAAGTAAATAGCATATGTTCAGTAAAAAAAAAAAATCTGATTATTATTTTATATCATGTAGCACATAGGTGAGATAAAACAATAAAAACAATATAAAAATATTCTAAGTAAATATAGTAGTCAATGTAATGGTTTATTAATTTTCAAGTTTATTAATTCTATATGTTGCAATGTAGAGTTAATATTGATTGTCAAAATCTTATTATATCAGTCCAATGTCCTCTTTTGAGATGAAGACTCATTTTATAACTGACAAATAGTTAGATACCTCGACTTGAATTTCACTCCAGCATTTTAAACATACTGAACAGAATCTACCAATTCACATGTATCAGCATAATCAGAAAAACACACAGAATAGCATTCATTACTATTACTACCAAAAAATTAAAATCAGTTCTTTTTGCCCAAGTTTTATTCTCACTCCCTTTTTGAACCACCTCTCTCCCTATAATAGTCACCGTTCTAATAATTTGACTCTCTCTATATATCTATATCTATATCTATCTATATATTCTCCATCCCCAATATTCTAGCCCTATGCATATATATATACATATATATATGTGTGTGTGTGTGTGTATATATACATATATATATATAAATAATATATATATTTATATATATAAATATATAAATATATATTTATATATATATATAAAATCTGTCATCGAACCACTGCAATAGTTCCTCTGTGTCAGCTAACGTTAATTCTTGGCTGCAACTGTATAGGTGGTTTTGAAACACAATGACTTTGAATGGTTTCCATTATTCTTTTATTTTACTCTCTATGCTCAGGGACATTTATAGACACTAGAGTTACATTTACCCTTCAAACTTAATGTTCTCATCAAATCAAAAATCTTCCTATTCCTCTGACACACCAAGTTCTCATAAATGCCTATGCCTCTATCTGTAATATCTCCTTATGCAATTCCTACACATCCTCCAGTGTTCATCTTAAATGGCAGGTCCCCCAAAAGGTTAACTATAGTATTAAATTAGGTTTCCATAAATGAAACCATATGAGGCAAGAGGCCATAGAGCAATAGGGATGAAATTAAATTATTAAAGTGAAATCAAAATGAGATTTGTGAAAAGAAAAGTGAACGATTAGAGTTGGAGTTGCCAAACCTAAAATATTACATTCCATGTACAAAATGATTTAAAAATCTTTATTGAATTCAAATTTCATTCACTCGACAAATGTTTATGGAACAGCATCCATATGCCAATAACTGTTCTATGTTCTAAGAATAGAGCAAAAAAACCTCAAGTATCAGCCCTCTTGGCATTAACATTCTAATAAATTTTGAAAAGGTTTAACATAAAATTATGTTTTGTAGATAAAAAATGTAATAACATCAAAAAACTTAAAATTAGAGATAAAGAAAAATTCCATATTATCTCATTACTTTAATAAAACTTATTTTTATGTTGGCATCATGGTAACTAACTTCCATTAACAGTCTTTAAAAGTTTAATATAAATCAGTTAATGTATATGGTACTACATGCCACAGAAGAGTTTTTGAAAAGAAAATAGTTTTATGGTTCTTTCCTGTTTAAATATATTTGTCTACATTTAATGATTTTCAGTTTAACACAGTTTGCATTCATTCTCTGACATAAATGATC
>NW_011917004.1:0-1801 GCF_000151845.1 Pteropus vampyrus | reverse complement strand
CGACTTCAGGCATCCCGTACGGGGAATCGAGATCAAGGCCGGGCTATGAAGAGACCTGGATGTAGATGCCATGGCACCAATGTTTCATTCTCTTGTGGCGCAGCGTTTGTGAAAGTCAAATGATATCTGTACCAACTCCTCCAGGGATCTCCATGTTACAGATTTTACTCACTTGGTAGACCCAAGATGTTTATTCGGCCAAGGCTTGCATCCAATTTCTCCGATCTGCTACGAAATTCAGACAGGAAAAGCATGCATAAAAAATGAAGCCTCCCCTCCCCTCCCCTCCCCTCCCCTCCCCTCCCCGGTTCCCCAGTGATGAGCAGTCGCCTCCACTCATTCTCTTATTTGTATTTGACCTGAAGCCAGATGCACTGATTCCAAAAGAGAGAGAAGGGCCTGCCTGGCTCGCTTCCATGCCTCCGGCCTCGCCCGCTGAAATGATTGATGATTCCCAGGCACTACTCACCGAAGATTAAGTCCTTTTCATTTGGCCTGATTGGCGCTGGCGTTCTCATGCTCGTTCTTGGTTTGAGAGCTAGACAGCGCCCATTATTTAGCCATGAAAGCAGGGATGTCACTTCAGGTGGCCTCATATTACCTATTTTAAAGGCCTATTAGGAATCTCATTTTGCTTTTTTGGGGATATTGTGATGCACAGCAGTCGAGGGTTTCATGACTGGTGAAAGCCCTTTGTCGCGGGGGGGCCCAGCCCACGTGGCCCAAAACTTGCAGCCCTCTTTTCCCTCTGCTGTTCCAAAACAGGAATTCTGTTACTGTGAAGATTTCATGACGTCAGCAGAGAAAAACCTACTCAAGGCAGGAAGATCCCAGCTGAGCAGAAAGGCACCATCGAATCTTCCCCAGATGCGAGTGACATACTCCCTTTTGTCCTGCCGTCCTGACATCGGATTTCCCTGTGGAGCTCCAGACAGTGAAGACCTGCCGAGTTATTAGTGTAAGGATTCTCGAAGAGGGCATCTTCTGTGACTGGGGCTTTTCCCCCTCATTTTTTTCTCTTCCAGGCAAGTGGCTGGGTTTCCCGCTGTTTAACACTTGCAGCCGCGAGACCCTGAGTTCTGCACGAGTGACCTCGTGAGCTGCCCTCTTCTTCTCCTTGGGCCACTGTCTGTTCCCCGGCCAATGTGCATTCTCAGCAGGAAGGGGTCAGTGACCTTGAACGAGTGAGTTCATCCCTCTGTGCCTCAGTTGGTCCACTCTAAAAGAAGGATGATCATAACTCTATGAATGTGTGAGGATGTGAGGAAATCACGTGTGGAAAGCACCAGGCACAGAGGCTCATTCCACAAATGTTTATCGAGTGTCTCCTACGTGCCAGGCATCGTCCTAAGAACTGGGACGACCAGGAGGAGCAAGCACAGGTCCCACCTCTGCCCTCCTGGAGCTTTCAGTCCAGTTGAGGGTGTGGGCATTAATTAGAGAATCATACAGATTTTTATCTCCAAATTGGGCCAAGGACTAGAAAGGAAAATTACGCAGAACTCCACTGGGCCCTGACCTATTCCAAAGGCATCTTTCAATAGTATTTGAATGGAGATGGAAAGAAAGAACAGGAAAGGTGAATTGGGAAAAAGGGGTGTCAGCTCCCCCCCCACAAGGTGCTTTTGTGCATTAGGAAAGGGTGCCCCTAGCTTAGGGCAGGTGCAGCTCTGCCCTTGAGCGTGGCTTAGTGAGCAGAGCCTGGGTGGGGTTTCAGTGTTCTCTGGCCCATCCGAGTGTCTCGATGCAGAGAACAGCCTGCACAACTATGCAGTGCAGTTGGGCTAAGGGACACTGGTGA
>NW_011917003.1:0-1956 GCF_000151845.1 Pteropus vampyrus | reverse complement strand
CTCACCCCCGCCCTGCCCTCTGCGGCTCCTCTCCCGCCGCACTGTGGTTCCCCCCTCAATCCGGAACCCCCATCACCCCCAACAGACGAACCCCTTGGGGAGATTGGAAAAGCACAAGAAGCAGAACCCGCAATCCTCCCAAGTCCACAGCGAGAAAAGTTTCTGGCCAGGGTCCCCGCAGCGTCCTCCACCCCGTCCGCAAGGTTCGCACTCACCGACCCCCGCGGCCCCGCAGCGCCGACGCTCCCGCTGGCCTTCGGCCCAAGTCACATCCCCGCAGCGCAGCCGCGGCCCCCGCCCCGCGCGCGCCTGCCCGCAGGTCCGACCTCACTGCATCGCCCTCGGGAACTGCTGCCGCGCGAGGCGCCCCCTGGCCCGGCCCGCGCCGCTGCAGCCGCCGCAGCCCCGCCCCTCCGCAGGGCCAGCCCACCCAAGCCTCGGAGCCCCGCCCCCGGAGCCTCCTAGCCCCGCCCCGAGCCTCCGAGCCCCGCTCCCAAGCCTCCGAGCCCCGCCCCCGGAGCCTCCGAGCCCCGCCCCCGAGCCTCCGAGCCCCGCCCCCGAGCCTCCTAGCCCGGGTCCCCGCCCCCACTGTGTGGACTGTGGTGCACTGTGTGGACTGTGGTGCACTGAATCCCGCACCAACTGCGCTCACCCGACCCGGGCAAGGGCCACTGTCCTTGTCCGGAGCTCTGAGGCGACCCCCTCCATGTCCCAAATTCAGGGACCCTCCCCCCACATCCGCAGTGCGCCACAAGCAGTCCAGACGCGCGGGACAAGTCCCCAGGTTGATCCAGTTGCAGGAACGTACACACGGAGGGACAGTCCCACGAGTGTCTCAGTGCAGGGCCTTTGCCCCTGCTCCAGGGAACTCTGCAACGTGGGTTTCTAAACAGTCACTTCCCCCGCCACAGACCAGCACCGGACCCGGGACGCTGTAGGGTCCCGTGGCGCGCGTTCCAGAGTCACCAGCGCCCCTGTACACCACTAGGCACCGACTCGAGGCTTGGCCTCCTCTGCGCAGGTCGGAACGCAGCCTCTCCTGCCTGGGCGCACCCCACTCCTCCCCACCGCCCCATACGTGTCCTTGTGCCTTTGCACACCCTAGGTCAACACCCGCGTCCTTGCCCATCCCCGACATACACGTCCACACGGTGCACCCCTCACAAGCGTCCACACGCAGGACCCCCCAGCGCCAACGCCACACACGTCGCCCACGTCCACACACGCCCACCCCTCCTCCGGCGGGCGCAGACGCTAAGCGACCCCGGGTCGCCGGCCTTGAGCACCGCAGATGCTCAGGGCACAGCCCGGACGTGCGCCCACCTGGCGGCCTCCGGCCCGGCTGGAAGGCAGGGGCAGGGGGGTCCTCGCGCCTCGGTACTGAGTCGGGTTCCTAGTCCACCCTGCGGTCGGAGATGGGCATTGTCCGTACCGAGCCTGCGGGCTGCGCTCCAGCACTCCCCTGGGCCCCTGGGTGACTTTCAGACCTGGTCTCCCCTAACCGCCCTCCCCCTAACCAACCCTAGTTTCTCAGGGTGAGACTCCGCGAATACCTTTTCATTATTTTTTTAAGGAAAAGTACAAAGGAAAGGAATATTTTTTTCCTGTTTTATTTGCCGACGTATCCTCGGCGCCTAGAACGGGGCCTGGCACACCGCGGGCGATCACGAAAGTTTTGCGGCTGCACCACCCCTCGGCGTTCCCGTCAGCCCGCGGAACTGGAAAGTGAGTGAGCCCTGTCACCTGGCGGTATCTAGTGGAACTGACGCCGACATCCTTCTCTTTCTCTGCGGTGGAAACGTGGGCGAGTTCACCTTTCAAAGCCTCGATTTCCTCATACGTAAAAATGGAGATAGTTTTAGGAATACATGCGCGTTGGGGTTGTCGGGAAGATGAAACACACAGTACACGTGAAGCTCTTCACGTAGAGACTGGCAAGTGGAAAACTCTTAGTGA
>NW_011917002.1:0-1259 GCF_000151845.1 Pteropus vampyrus | reverse complement strand
TGGCACATACCAGCATTGGCAAAAGTTTCACCACCCAAAAGCAAATGGTATGTTGTGTATTTAATCTCTTTCCCTTTCTGAGTCTATTATGAGGGATGGCTAACACCATATTTTACCTTAGTTTTTTTTTTTTTTTGATTTGTGATAATTTTTTTGTGATGAATTTGATTTTTTGATTTGAAATAAATAAGAATGTTAATTTTTCCTAACTCTGGTAAAATGAAGGATTATTAACTTTTCTTAAACATAAGCTTAGTTATATTATGTATTCTATGTCATCTACTAGAATTTAAAATAAAAAGTCACGTGATGTATTGAAATTAGTATGTAGTTGAATACTACTACTAACAGCTTATATCGATTTTTTTTTAAAGAAAAAGGATCTTAAATATCTAAATAATTTTCAGGTTTTAATAGTGTTTGTTTTCTATGTTTCTCTAATTTAGAGCCAAATTTAGAATTCATCTTTCACTCATGTTTTCAATCCTAGTTTTTATACCAGCACTGTCTAATGCTAGACAAATTATGGAAGGAGAATGGACTCTGAAGTTTCATGGATTAGGGTTTGAAATCTCATCTCAGCCATCCACTGTGAATGTATCCATTAACCAGTAATCCTCATGTCATAGAAGTAACATGAGAACCAAGAGAGACAACAGTAAAACCCATAATGGGCCCTTAATTAATGTTATTTCCTTGCTTTGATTGTCTAAACCACATTTAAAACTGTAGTCACTTCCAGTATTACCAAAACCTAATCAAAACCATACAGTAGATGTATCTAAAGCAGTGTTTCTTAAATTTTAATGTATGAACCACCTAAAGATCTTGTAAAAATATATATACTGGTTAAGTATATCTGGGGTGTGGCCTGAGATTTTATATTTCTAACGAGCCCCTAAGTGACTGACATGCTTCTGATCCACGGACCACACTTTTAGG
Source organism: Pteropus vampyrus (assembly GCF_000151845.1). Taxonomy (NCBI): domain Eukaryota; kingdom Metazoa; phylum Chordata; class Mammalia; order Chiroptera; family Pteropodidae; genus Pteropus; species Pteropus vampyrus. Next base: position 317 of record NW_011917002.1, on the reverse strand, counting down.
AGCAAAAATATAAAGCTCTATAGATCAAGCTGTAATCTTTCAGATCCTTTCCCAAACCTATGAAATCAGAGGCTCAAGTAACAATTCAGAGTCTTTGTGACTCAACCCCCAAAAGTTTCAGGTTTTTACTTTAAGTCTTTTCAATAGGGGAGAAGAGGAGGAAATTTAGCTTCTTTCATTTAGAGAATAATATAGATTATTTTTTTAAGTTCATTTTTATGTTTATCTCTTTAAAGTTTATATCTGTATAAAGTTTATTTCTTTATAAGTTTACCTCCTTAACCCTCATTATCTCCCTTGGGCTATTATTTCACAAT
>NW_011917001.1:0-1033 GCF_000151845.1 Pteropus vampyrus | reverse complement strand
TTATTTTTTAGACATTTTCTTGCAACATTAGTTTCTGAAGAGTTCAATATGCCTAATTTACTTTAAATGGCTTATCATTATTATAAAATCCAAATTGTATATCTGAGAAAAAAATGAGAGTCATATTTTACTTTTTATTTAAAAAGAAAACATTGCTTTGTTATCAGATGGAATTAGAGTTTTTCTGAAGATGGAACAAATCAACTTAAAATCAAATATTTATTTTAGAATGACCTGATCGAGCACACAAATAGATAACCTTTCTGTGCAAATGTTTTTTCTCAACTTTCCAAAAACTAATTTTGATGTAATGGTGTTTGACCTTGAAAGTTGAATTCAAAGAAATATAGCAAAAAATAAGAACATAAAATATTCATATCAGTATCTCTCTTTTGAAAAAAATTCTAACTGTTTTCATACTGTGTATTTTGCTTGCTACAATGATCAACTGAGAATTGCAATGCATATTTTTTTAGGATAGACTAACTGACATAATGAATACACCCCCCAAACATATACTGGCTCAAACATAATAGACGTGTACAGCTAGCAACCTCTGCTATATAAGATAAAAATAATTTATCTGTCCACATTCCTCCACACGGATAAAATACTTTTCTTTCGTCATGGCCCAGAAAGGGCAAGCAAACTCATTCTCAGGTCTAGAATGCATGCAGTCATCTCATCTGATAGTGCAATCTAAATCACAGTATTTAATTTACCATATTACAATTGAGAAAAAATGACAAGCTTTGCCAGGACGGGTCATCTCCTCTCCTCTGGGAATGAGCAGCAGAAAACACATTCTTGATACACGGATAAGAGAATAATAAATCTCTGAAATAATTTAACCAGGATAATCCAAGTACCAAAATGAATTTCCAGATTTCAAAATGGCATTATCTTCCAGAAATATGTGCTGAATTCCTGTTAGTTTACTTTTTCGGGTGCTTTCTCAGAGTGATACAGACTGATACTTGCCATCTGTGACATGTGATGTGGGAACCAGTAACAAGATACTTGCGCTGACTGA
>NW_011917000.1:0-2251 GCF_000151845.1 Pteropus vampyrus | reverse complement strand
GACTGTGAAATCATTAACAGAGGTTCATAGTCACAGGATGCTAATATAATAACAGCTAATGAGCAAGTGGGTGAGTTCTCATCTGGAGCAAGGAAGTTAAGGCACACTTCAATAATTGAATGTGTTGAAATCACTGAGTTTTGATGAAATTCACTTAAGAGTCCTAAAGGTAACAGCCGAAGGGGCTCCAGAATGAGTGAGATGATCTTTGAGTACTTAGGAAGGATGTGTGTGGATGAAAAAGGGTAAGTTTGTTGTTGTATAAGGAGATAAATGTATAAAAGGTCACGGGAAAGGGTAGATTTGTACAGTAGTATAACTAATCATGGGCTCATGTCCTGAAGGAAACCAGTAAGAAATAAAGCAGAAATAAGATTTAAATGGGAGCATGGCCAGTCTCATCAGCACCTTCTGCAAACCCCTTACATTGATCCCAGCTCCATGTGCAGTTCTGCACACTCAAGATTCCAAAACGTACTCCTCAGACTGGCTTAATAAATTCGGTTGATCAGAAGGAAATGACCAACTTCAAATTTAGAAACTATGAGCTCCTCTATCGAGCAATGAAATGCTGGTCTCACCAGTAGCACCTCCAGTTTCCTTGTTAGCGATGGTGGGTATAGTCAAGGGCGTGCAGTTAAGCATTTGGCAAAATTTAAATTTTCAGCAGGTAGCAGTTCCGATGGATTTGTAGCCACATCTCTTTGGTGCTGTGTTCAGTGTCTAACCAGAAGTGGCACTGGAGCTGGCAGATTTCTCTGTATCAGTTGAGAAGAAATCACACTTTTGACTTTTTTCTTAGATCTCTAGTTTTCTTTGTTCTTTAATGATTTTGTTTCAGGTCAAGAAGGCAAGAACCATCCTTACTCAGGAGGGTCATCTCTTAACCGGAAGTACTAAAAGATTGTTCCTACAGTCACAGCTTTAGGCAGTTGAAACAAGGTTATATGGTATTATCAAAAAGAAAGTACCACAACTCCCTAAGTGTACGGAATTGTTTCTCTTTATCTAGCCTTGTTTAGTGTTCATGTGGGTAAATTCTATTGAAAGCACTAGTTTCTGGGACACTGGGGAGATGAGGAAGTATCCAAAACAACAATAACAGCACCACAAATAATAATTTAAATAGTGTCCGTTATGTGCCTGGCATCCAGTGTGTGCTGAATGTGCTTTCTCTTTTTTCCATCTCACATTACTGAAGAGCTTGGTACTATTAAAACCCTCATTTGAATATAAGAACAATTAAACTTCACCATGTTAAGTGACCTGTCCTACATTTCACCTTGAGAAAGTAGCTTAAATCCCAGGCAGTCTAAATCCAGAGCCTTCACTCTTAACCACTACTCTACATGAGTTTTAGGAAATAGTATTCAAAAAGTAGCCATAAAAGAAAACAGTGAAAAATGAAGGTAAAACTTTGGAAGATGAAGATAACTTATACCATTCATTCATGTGGAAAAGTGATGGAAGGAAAACATAATAACCAGCAAATATGTAAAAATATGTAATGAGATTGCTAAGGAGAAAGCTATCAATCATTCTCACTGGGGAAAATGAAAATAAACGAGCTTTTAGCACTATAAAAATAGGGTGAAGTAGCAGACATGACTCATAGATGATAAAATATCACAGCACTGAAAGGAACATCCTCAGATTCAAACCCATCATTTTTCAAGTGGGGAGATTAAGGTTCAAAGAGGAAAGGTGACACTTTCAAAGTCACTGATTGAGTTCAGTGCAGTGCTAGGACCTTAATCTGGTTCTCCAGGAGCCTAGCCTCAAATTCGTTCCACTTCAGACTATGATTATTAGTGTAAAAGATTCCTAAGAAAAGATTCATAAGAACAGCATATTGGTACACATTTGTGTGTGTGTTAACATGCTTGTCTGACCTATTAATTAAAAATGATCTAATTAGCAATACCGGAGCCAAAGGCATTTTTGTAGAGGCAGTAGAATATATGAATAAAGTGGTCGTGAGAGATATATTAAAGCAAAGCAATTTGAACTTGGACTTTGAAATCAAGATCCTGAAGAAAGAACTGAATAAAGTTTCTTAGACAAATAGCAGTTTACAAAGTATTTGTAGGACATTAATTAACAAAACAAAATAGATTCATCCTTCCTTTTTCCCTTCCCTTATTCTTTGACCTATGTCATTTCTCAGAGCTAAGGAGTCTATTGGGAAAACAAACACAAACACAAAAACACAGAAAGAAAAAGTCAGGTTAGCATGATTCATTCTACTGAT
>NW_011916999.1:0-42341 GCF_000151845.1 Pteropus vampyrus | reverse complement strand
ACCCATTTCTACTATTCCTGAGTCACCAGAGATTTCTAAGACGACAACTGGAAAAACATTAGTAGAAATCAGTTTTCAAATTTGTATTTCTCTCTAAGCATGTGTTAGATAAATTCTCTTATTCTCTGCGTCTATATTCTTAATTTACATAATTCAATCTGGATACTTAATTATTTCTCAGTCTCTGTGAATTCATTGAACCATTTCATGGCAGTACGTCTATTAAAAACTGGCTATTCACTGAAAATATAAGAATAAAGAATCACTATCTTTTAATAGTGGGTTGAGTGAAAATATATAATCAATGTTTTTGTAAATGAAAATTGTAGATGACCCGAAACTCTAGAATTCAATATGTGTTTTGGTTCATATGTAGAGGCCCACTCACACCCGTTCTTAGGATAACATGGTGAACGCATGCCATAGGAATGTAAGGAACCAGGCCCCAAAAGATGGAGCAAGTGGCAATTTTAGGATATAAATGAGAGTTTTCCCATATTCAAAGAAAATATCTACATTTCAAGGTATGTTACATGATCATGTAAATCATTGCAGATTTACAGATAATTTCTTTATTAAACAGGTTACTGATGAGGTATTAATCCTATATTAATATATAAACGGTGTCACATTTAGTCTAAGGATGACACAGTTGAATGAGATGATCCCAGATTGATAGAAAAATGTTTGTGTGTGTGTGTGTGTGTGTGTGTGTGTGTGTGTGTGTGTGTGTGTATGTAGACAATGAAATTGAGGGAAAAATGAAGAATTAAGAAGTATATTCACAACAATGTATCCCTGTGATTGGAGAAACAACATTCGAATGCAGTGCTGAGGAGAGTTTAGAATCCAGTTGGAGAACAGTGTGGAGCAGAGGACTCCCTTCCAGCCATCCTCTCCCTGTATGTTCAAGGTAACTGGAGATTCAATGAGGAAACTTAGGGAAATTCCTTAGAGACATGTGACAGTATCAGTGCTATCTGCTAGTTCAATTAATAAATCTCAAAGGACATACAGAAAGGGAGCTATTAAGTCCAGAGACCAAGCAGGAAGGCTACAGAAAGTAGAAAGAAGAACACTCAGATTTTCATGTATGTTCTATAGCACCTTTTGAATTTTCTACAGAGGTGTTATTCTTATTGCTTTTAGTATTAAAAACACGTGTTTAAACTAACCATTCAAACTAGTGGCATGAAACACCGGCATTATTTTGCTGGTGGTCATGGGGTTGGTATTGAGACAAGGGGCAGAGGTCCGGCACTTTTTTGCTCTGTGATGTTGGGTCTTAGAAGAGAAGACCCACTTGCTGGAGTGAATGGACAGCCAGGGTTTGGGATGCTCTGGAGGTGACTCAGTCCCATGTCTGCAGATAGACCTGGACGTGGCTGGGGGACCCACATGAGATATGCAAATGTGGCCTGGGTGTTCTCACAGCAGGGCAGTGTCAGGTTGTCCAGATCTAGTACTCGGTAGCTGAGAGCTCCACAGGGTAGTGATCCGACTGTCCAAGCAGAGGCTCATGGTCACGTCAAACATAGCCTTAAATGTCACACAGTGTTGTTTCTAAGGCATCTGTCGTTGAAAAGGAATACTCAGGGCACCTCTGGTTAAATGAGGGGCCGAGATCCCATTTCTTCTCGGGAAAAATAGCGAAGAAATTGCAAACATATTTGAAACTTTCACGTGCATATACTAATTTTAAAATTATTCAGTAGCAGAGGTAGCCCTCCAGACTATGGAATACAAGAAATGGTGCCTTTGTTCCACAGCCAAGTGAAATAAGCACGTAAGATGGATTCCTGCCTCTACCACCATGAGCTGTTTGACAAGTAAACACAAACACTTTGGGAACCTTACCAGAGAGTTTTGGAATAATGAATAAAAATGTACCTACACTGATGCAGAGTCTACCCTTTACATGGGGCTACTGAAGGTTTTGAAGGGGATAGTGTGCTCTGGATGATCTATAACCCAGAAGCTGGTCCCACACGGGGTAAGAGCCTGGTGGTCCTAAAGGACAGGCAGGTGGAAGCAGGGAGTCAGCCAGGGGACGTTGCAATAATGCAGGCATGAGGGAGTGGGGAACAGCTGGAGTGAGGGATTGGGTTGGCGATGCAGAAGTGCACAGAAGAATGAAGGAGAGGTGATGCAGGACGAAACTCTGCCTGAGATGCTCGGAGACCAAAGCACTTCCACTCTCTGCAAAGTGCAAAGGTAGAGCCCAGCTATTGTGGTGACAAATGCCCTGCCTGAATGAACATCAGAGCCACCAGCCTCTCTGAAGTGCCACGGGCCTCATGTGTCAGCACTGAACATGCACACCCCCATGGGCCAAGTGATACACTTGCCCAGGTGATCCAAGATCTAGTATCAATTCACCAGAGCCTGAGTCAAGTAGGTGGGGAAACAGCCTACATGCCTGTCAAGAAGGAACTCAGTGAAGAAGAAAATGCCCACGAATGATCATTAGATGTTGAGACTTGGGGGAAAAGTAAACCTGCATATTAAAAGAACACCTTGAGCATTTGAATGTGCACCTGCTAATGGCAGGATCTATGATACATTACTGGGCTTTCAAGAAAAAAAATAAATGTTAGTTGGTCTAAAAAATAGTACAAAGCATGGGACCTATAAGAGAAAGAAAAATAGAATCTCATCAACCTCCTTGTAATGATTGCTGGATGAAGATAATGGAGCCCGACAATTATGTGAAGAACAGTGAGCCTTGATTTTATACTCTATCATTTATATCGGTATAAATGTACGGACCTCCACGTCAACATGCACGATATTCGATACTGCTGTTCCCACAACCTCCTTCCAGAGGAATAAAAGAAACTCCAAGATAAAATTCCTACAAAGGTACTGAACTATGGACATCTGGAAAAACTAAATTTGCAGTTATTTTTCTCAATTAACACTTGGGCGCTTTACAGGAGTGAAGGGGTGACCTGATGGTGGTGACTGGGGTGAGTTTCTATAATAATTCATTGAGCCCTCACTTGTTCAAGGTTCTTTTCTATTTATGTGTTTTATTTTATATATAAACACTTAAAATGAAACCTGTAGTAGATAAGTTTCCTGGAAAAATCTTCAAAAGTAAAGAAAATATATGTGTAAAACCAATTTTAAATCTATGCAATAGAGACATTACTTAACGGTTGAGCACTGGGGTTGAGGCTGAGGGGAGAACAGGGAGGAGACCCCTCTTCCTTGGCCTGACTGGAGCTTCCTGACACTGTGCAAACTCCATCACCTCTGAGACTCAGGCTGAGGCCCCAGGTCTTAAACTGCACAGGTATTGAAACCAGACCTGCAAGGAGAATATGGGTGCTGGAAGCCCTGGGGATACCAAGAGACTAATGGAAGACAGATCTCAGGTGAGGGTGTGCAGGACCCAGAAGGCTCCTCACACCACGCAGAAGTGACCACAGGCTCTGGCTTCCCCAGTGGCCTGGTTCACAGGACAGGGAGGCACGGTGTACTCTCGGCTGGGGGTGTTGTCTCTCACCCTGAATGTCTACAATGTTGTACAGGACCAACTGAACTTGGGCACTTGGTCAGACGCCTTCAGGCGATTTGTGCCTGGAGAGAGAGAGTGATGCCTAGCAAGGGAGGAATCTGGGTCTCCACGATGAAAAGGCCGAGTCCCTCTGCCCTGAGGCCTGTGAGGTGCAGGAGGTTTGATGACACAGGTGGGAGTGGTGATCTCGCCCCTCAACCTAACACTGAATATGACCCATTATGAGACTAGCAGATTAAAAATGGACAGATACCTGGATCGTTAACCTTTTCTCCTAATAATCTTTATTTTTCCTAACATCCCAAGGCTTAGCCTGTGTCTTGCCTTTGAAAAACCATGATGCTGTGGTAATGAATAAAATAAGTTTTATGGCTTAATGTGTTCCAGTATGAAAAGATTAAAGGCACTCCGATTTCAAATGTAATTAAAGCAATTTTATTTATTTATTTATTGAAGAATTTGGGAAGTAAAACATAAGCAATTAGTAATGCTACCTCATACCGTTTCTCTGATGAGCATTGCATTGAGTTTCCTTAAACATTTTGGTCATTTGTTTGATTTATATGTATGTCAGCCTATGGAATCTTAGCCTCAATCCCTCTCCAGGGCTCCAAGGTGCTGAGGGGTCCTCAACTGCAATGGGACCCTGCAGTGTCCCTTACTTGGCTCTGCAAACACGAAGTTGCCGAGCTGAGCCAAAGGGGTGCAGAGCTGAGCCATGTGTGTCGCCTTGCTTGCATGAGGACCTGCCCCAGGGCATTTCCATCCTGCTCCACATTTCTCAGAAGTCTGAGGTCAGAGAAGTCAGGCCACCCCACACTATCTTATCATACCCAAGGATAAGGGATCCAGTGCTTAATCTCCATTAAGGGATGCTCCCTGTTGATGGTGAGTGGTTTCATACGGCACAGCTGTGACCTGGAGGGCCTAGCGAGAAATAAATCCTGTAGGCATCTGCACAGATATTATAATATGAACCACACACCGTAAACTTACTCCCACTGTGGATTTACAGAAACTGACAGCCCTCTCCTCCAGATTAAGGAAACAGTGGAGGGATGGGTCCAGCAAGCTTAGAATCTCCCATGGCCTGAGTATCTCCTCTTAGAAAGATGTGCTTAGGACATCCTTCATTTGCCTGCACTGTTTTTTACCATCTTCTTGATATTTTGCATGCCCATACAATAGAGGCCACCCTAGAGCTCTCCTCAGTTTGGTTGCTTTTAATAAAATAACATCTTCCCCAGGGTGATGCAAGGAGAGAGGAGGTGGAGAACTGGAGGGAGATGTTACAAACACAGATGGTTCCAAGACGTCAGGCGCCAGGATGGGACCAGGCCTCTTAGGATGAGAATCGTTAAATAAGAGAAGGAATCTCTGGGAAGAGTCACAAAGAAGAGCTAACAGTTAGAAAAAATAAAAAAGACAGAAAGAGAAAATAAATCACATGTAGATGTGTGCTCGGGTGGTATCTTCAAAATCCGCAAAGTGTCTGCGAGGTACGAGGGCAATAACGATGCTGAAGTGGCTGTGGGAACAGAAAGTGGAGAATTGAGTGTCGAGGTGAAATCTCTGGGCCCTGCTGCTCCCACAGAAAACATAAAGCCTGATCTGAAGACTCATTTTGTCTTCAATCCTACGCTCCTCCTCACGGCCTCGATCGCTTCAACTCTGCAATGAAGAGTGGCTCTCAGGTCTAAAGGGCCCCCTGTCAGCCTTCAGCTTCTGTAAGTGTGACCAGGAAACCGTGCCTGTATCACCTTGTGCCTCTAAGAAGGCAGTCCCAGTTTCCATGATGGACTGTGCTAAGCTTCTACAATAGTAAACTAGAGAAATTTTATACTATAATGGAAAAGAAGTAGGAAAAATATAAGTATTAAATATTACAGAAATGAATGGTACTGAATAAAGAACATCAATAAGGAAAATCAACATAAAGAAAAGCTTTGAAGAGACCAAAAATTAAATAAACCTCCAGTCAGGCTACCAAGGGAGAAAAAAATAATAAAAACAGAGCGATGAAACCATTACTAATGTCTTAGATCAGAGAGGAGTCATCATTCAGGACAGCATGGACACTAAAAAGCTATGAAAAGAATATTTTGGGCAACTTATGCCCGCAAATTCCATCGTTCAGATGAAACAAATCAAACCCTTGAAAGGCAGAAACTACCATACTCAACCAATATGGAATAAATAAACCCTGTTCATATGTATATCAATTAAATGAATGGAATCAATAATTAATAACCTCCAAAATAACAACATAACAAGGTGTCAGGCACAGATGGTTTCACTAAGGCATGTACCACATTCTTATAAAGCAAAACACAGTTTGACAGCACAACCTTGCAATTTTGTGTCTAGGTGGTTACTCAGCTGAGTAGGAAAATTATGTCCATATATAGGAATGCTGATGGTAGATTTATTCACAACGGCACACAACTGGAAACATCGAAGAAGTCCTTTGAAACATGAATGAATAAATGAATTTTGTGAATTCATTCAATGGAATATTTTTCACTGTTTTAAAAAATTGAGGAATATTTATGAAAAATATGAAGGAACCTTGAATGTATATTACTAAGTGAAAGATGTCAGTCTGTGAAAGCTACATATTCCTCTATCCCAACAAGATAACATTCTGGGAAAAGTCAAATGACAGAGATAGTAAAAGGTGAGTGATTTCCAGGAGCTCAGGAGAAAAGGGAGAAGGGTTAACAAGGGAAAAAGGAGCACTTGAGGTCAGTAAAAAAAAAAGACCAGATCTTACCCTGTAATGGTGATATGTGTTATTATCCATTATTGAAACCCATGACTTGCTTAACACCCAGAGTGCACATTCATGTAAACAATGGGTAACATTAATGTAGCTATTGGTTCCTTAGATACCTTAAAAATATTAAAACAAGAATTTCAAAGCCACATCCATCCCTTTCTATTGTGAAATACTTTTATGTTCCAAATTTGAAATCAGGGAGGAGAAAATAGGATTTAAAGAATAACAAATGAACTTGCTGGATGTGGCACAGTTGAAAGAGGAATTCCTTTCAAATGGAAATCTCTTGAAAATGCAGAGAACAAGTGTAAGGAAAGACAATATTCTTGAAGAGCTAACAACAAAAAATACATTACACAATGCTGTGAGTTTACATACACCTATAGTGTCATTTCATTGCCGCGTCAACTTATCACGTATTTACAGAGAGGAAGAATAAAAAGCAACATTTCTGGTGTATGGCATCTCAGATAAATTTGTCCACCATTAATCTCATTTTTGTTATAGCAAAGGATAAAATCAGTACAAGATAGACTCAAAGGAATTATTCAGCACTTAGTAAAGGTGCTCAGTGTTTGGCTAACAGTCCAGCAGGGCAGAGCCTGGGAGAAGACTCCCAGGAGGAGGAGCGTGGGTTGGTGGTCACTGTGTTCTCAAGGTCTTTGCCGGTGGTCCCTCGAAGTCTCCTCAGAGATGCAGCCTATTCATCAGCAGCTTCGGATCCTTGTTTTGCAAATAGCAGGTTAAGTCATAAGCCGTCCTGGGACACTTATGAGATTCCTTAGGATCAACTGAGACAAAGAAATACATATAAATAAACTATTACAAAACAGAGAAAATAAACTCTTATTTCAACTGACTCTGGCTGTTTCTGGGCAATGCAGTAGATCACTGTCAAAAGGGATCACAACTCCTTCTAAGAGTCAGAAAAACCGCAAGACGTAGTGATATATAAAAATAATTGACAAACTAAAAACCTCATGTGCCTATATAAGAAATTACTCAAAAAGAAAGAGGACTACCAGCAATCCATTACACAGGCTGGATTCCACACTTTGAATAAACAGTCATCTTTATTCAACGTGAATAAAGAGTTAAAAAAAATGGCTTTTAACCTCACTCAAACAATTATGTTAAAATTATACTGCGATACCACTGTATCTAAAAAAATAAAACAAAACAAAACAAACTACAACAACAAAAACTCCAGCATACCTAGGTACCACGTTATACCTATCAATGTAAAATTACAAAAGTTTCACATCTGCTATGGTAGTGTGGCCGTGCACACATTTTTGCTTTAGGAAAGCATCGATCAGTACCTATGGAGAGGAATTTGACAACATCTGGTAAAACTGCATCAACACTCACCCTTTAACCCAAAATCCAATTACTTAAATTCGATTCCATAGAGAAAATGGTAAAAATATGAAAAGAATAATTAATCAGGTCATGTATGGCAGTAACAGAAACTTTAGAATGTACTTCTAAAATCAAATGTCTAGGAAATTATCATTTAAATTAGGCAATACCTAGTAATAAATGATAATAATTGTGTAAATAAAAACTGTGAGATGAAGCAAAACAGTGAGAGAAATATGTAGCCTTAGTTATTTATTTTTACGTGCAGAATGGCTGAATATTAATGGGGATAATCACTTAATTTAAAATAGAAAAGAAGGCATTAAATCTGAATAATAGATGTTTATTATATGTTTTGTAACTAGAAGGGTGTACACATGAGAAGGGTGTATATATGAGAAGTTAATGAAAGAGAAAATGTAGTAATAATAATAAAAATAATAAAAATAAAAAAATGATAATAATAATTAGTAACAAAGTAAACCAAAATTCGTTCTATTTAAAAGTGTAATGGACAAATCCTTGATGAGATTCATCAAGAAAAATAGCGACTTTTCTTAGAAGGTAAAGGAAGATATAACTACAAGGCAGCAAAGATCATAAACAAAAAGAACAATACCATGTACGGAACAAATTTATGCCAATACATTTGAAAATTGTACAAATTGATACAATTTTGGAAAAAATATAACCCTTCCAAACTTACTCACTAAAAAATGAAAACCCAACATATTTCAATAGCCATTACATAAATTTAATCAATGGTTGAGAAAAACTGTCAGCATTTCTGTCTCTGTGTTTCTCTTTCTTGCTGACACACACACACACACACATATACACACACACACTGACAGGAGACCCTAATGATATTATTATTGGTTAAGTACCAATATTTCATCAAGGTTATCATTCTAATATTACTAAAACATTTCAGTAGATAGATAGAAGCATCTACGTTTCAATTAGTTCTATAAGAATGTATGATCTTACTACCAAAACCAGACAAAATTAATCTTAACAAAGAAAGAGTTCAAGCCAGTTTCAGGGGCACTGACTTGAAAAATCCTCAGGAGTAGATGGCACTGACCCTTTCTCTAATTGGGAGAACAAAAAAACAAAACAGAATAAAGAAAAACAAAAAGAAACACAAAACAATCAGAATACAGTTCAAAACACATATCTTGAACTGGCAAACAGTCTCAATAGTTGTTTAAAGTATTAGGAAAACACAGAACCATTGGGTGCCTGTTAGGAGTCATTCCCATAAAACGATGATTAGAATTAAGTTTTAAATACTAAACTGTTATCTGGAGGATGGTTTTGGAGAGGTAGAAAGATTAGTGTAGAAGGTTGGTATGTGAGAAGCAAAGTAAGGAAACATCCCTGGATGGAATGGAGTGTGTATTAGGAAGACCAGTAGGAAACAAGGTTGGAAAAGAAATTAGAGATAGATGCTTAACCACAGTCAAGACTGATTGTGTCACACTTACTATGTGACTGGAAATAGGACAGTATGGAGTTCCACAGATGAATGATAAACAGATGGATTAACTGACTGATGGGCACGCAGATAAATACATAAATTTCTGAGGCAACAAGTGGTCTCAGATGGAGAGAAGGTAAGATTTCAGGATTTCAGAGTGCCAAAAACCTGAAGCCTTTTCAGAAACTGAATTAGATGAGGTTTAAGTAGCCTAAATCAAGCCAGATACAAAGAGCACCTTCATGGAAACCAAAGGTGAACCAGATACTACATTCGTAAAACCACTCTCGGTTTCCTATTGTTTTTTTTCACTTTTGTACCTGCGTAAATTTGTCCTCTCTGTTGTTTGAAGAACAATTGGTACAGCTAAACTAAGGCCATACACAAGTACAGGAATGATGGTCAATAATATGATGATACCATTTTTATTGCATGGTTTTAAACATTTAGAACCGCAAGAGTCTGTAGATCATAGAGAATAGATTTCTTAACACACCCAATCTCTGACATATGCTAACCATCTGAAGTTATTTCTCTTTTTAATCTTTCTGACAATTTCTGAAAATTCTAAATAATTGAGGAAAATCTCCACACCAGGATTTATAATTGTAAAATATTTCAAGAGTTAAGTAACTATCTGCATTGACTCATTCATTGCCTCTACCACCTAATTGTTATTCGCTTCATTATTGTTATTTTCAATTTATCGGGAATTCACAATTTTAACTCTTAGACATCTTCTGAGTTCTTTTAAGCTCTATTTCTGGATCCACCCTTTTTAGATCATTTGAGTTATTCTACATGAGGTGCATTAGCAGTTCATACCCTTATAAGCTCCTTTCCCAAAGATAGTTTCAAGTGGTTACATTCTACAAAATTATATTTTTGTCAGTATAATTAAGATTTCCATGATTTGTCTGTGATTGGTTCAAGAATAGTGAAATATGATATGTGGTTGGACACAATGAAGAACTATCAGCCCAGAACCATCTAAAATCATTGTTCCTAGTGCCAATGGGTTTATTAATTTATAATCTATGATATGATCGATGAACCCAGTATTTGGTTTATATAGTTCTTCTACAGACTTATTTCACTAGAATTTGTAATTGGCTCGTCTATGCATTATAGACATAACAAGCATATGCTTTCTCCCTATCATGAAGATTCATAGTCATAGCTTCTTAAAAGTCTTAGTCACAGCATTTCTCACCCTAAATCTACTTGCTTGTGAAATCTCTCTTGTTTGGGCCCCTTGAATTTCTGTCTTCACTTGGACTAGTTCCATTCCAGTTCTGCCTACATTCTCTCCTTCTTAGTTTTTTTTTTCTTATTTCCTGTACTGCTAGGTTAAGTTACTAGTGCTTTCAAAGGCTTTTCTCAGGCCATTGTTGAAGCTATAAATCAATTTGCAATGTTCATATCTCATGGTGAATAAACACACGTAAAAGCGTTTGCAGAAATGGTCACACTGACACAAGTATATATACCTGATAGACAACCATGAGTGAGAAGAAACTCATGGTATAGGAGGGCTTTACAAACCTGTCCTCCCACAAGTCTTATAACCTCAAATACTTAGCAACAATTTTGGAGGGGAAGCATTCTGCATGTCCCCACCACAGTGGCCATTATTCATATTAAGTAGTTTTCTCAATCCTAAAGGCACAACAGTTCATCTCGTTGTCCTACTCTGCTTTCTCCTGCTCAGTGTCAGGATATGTATTTTCATTTCGGTGTCTGTTTCTTCTACATGTGGAATCTTACTCATCCTCAAAGAGGTCTTGACCAGATGACACATCTTGAATGAAGTCTTTCCAATCTCATATGCAAAGTAATTGTCCTTCCCTGGTAGCCAAAAAATGCTGTAAACTTGCTTCTTAACCAGAAATAACTCACTCCCTCTTACTTCCTTCTTTTCTCCTCCCACTCTCTCTCTCTGCATGTGTCTATTTGTGTGTGTGTCACCCCTTTTCTATTTCTTCATTTCTTATTTCACTGTTGCCTTGCAGAGAGTAGGCACCTATTTTTATTTGGTTGAATGAGTGAATGATAATATCTTAGATTTCTTCTGGACCAATGGGTGAATGATTATATCGTAGGTTTCTTCTAGCCCTAGTGATCTGTGTTGCTATGATTTCATTGATCTGAGCCTTGTACACAAGTTGCAGATTTAGAAAGAAACATCTTAGTTATGTCCATACATTCAATACTCATTACTCACATGTGCTGGGACCTGAGTGCAGCAATAGTGAGCAAGCTCCACACACAAGCACTTTTCACCCTCACGAGCGTACATTTCTATGTGCTTCATGTTTACTAACAACCTAGTTGCCAGAGCAAGTCACGTGATCAAGGCCGAGTCAAGGCTAGATGAAGGAAATAATTTTTGGTTATTTTTGCAATCTGCCACAGTATCCCCCATAGAGATCTTAAGATGAACAAAAGAGGAGTGACTAACTACATTCTGAGTAGCAATAAAAATAATAGCAATTATTTGCACATAGAGGGAATGAAAACATGTTAAATGAACAATTGTCATTTTTATTCTTGAGGTTCATTGAGGTGAAATATTCCTCCGAGGTCATACAGCCAATTAGTGGCAGAGCTAGAGTATGCACCAGGGCTGTCTGATTCCAAAGCTCATGCTCGCAGCAGCTGTCCTCTGCAAGCCAGCACGTGTCGTTCAGTTCCATCATTAACAGGGACTTATAGAATATTTAATTCAGATCACTAGCACTGTTTTTCCCTTCTTGCCCTTCCCGGCATTGTTCTCAAACAAGGAGACTGTCTGGTCTTCTTTTGCAAAAGCCAGGTGGCTGTCGTGCTTCTCATTCGTATCACAGGAACAGGCAGTCAAGCCTAGGCACAAAGAACAGCCATAGAAGCTTTATTTAAATCAATCATCCACCCACATCAGGAAAAGCCATGTTTAGAATCTCCACTTCCACCTTCTTTAGACTGTAAAGAGGCATCACGACCCGCTTCTGGCAGGGTCACTAGACAGCTACTGGTGGTTTAAGAGAAGCCCGGATAGGAAGTCAAGCTTCCATCCCTGCTGGTTACTCAGGAACTCAGTCCTCTACTCTTTGGTGAAAGTCGAGTTTGAGGAGACTGCACTTTGATCCTCCCCACAGCAGTAATGAGGAGGTCCACTCTCTCACCAGTGGGAGAGGATCAGGGCAGACATTCACCACCACCTATTGGCAACAAGGACATCTTCCTACCTACAGTTTCAGTAGAGGTCATGAGGAAGCACTAACAAGAGGCACTCATAATGTCTCCTTGAGCAGCGTCAGCAATTCCAGCTCATGGTTCTTTGAGGTTAATAAAAGTGACAAACCCCTAGCTGGACTCACTAAAGTAAAAGGAGAAAGGACACAAATACACAAAATCAGGGGTGAAAGGGGGGAAATTATGACAGACACCACACAAATAGAAAAGGTCATACAAGAATACTATGAAAAAAGTATATAACACCAAATTTAATAACCTAGAAGAAATAGACCCTTACTTAAAAAATACAACCTTCCTAGACTAAATCAAGATGAATTAGAAAATCTAAATCGACCATTCAGCAGTATGGAAATTGAAACAATCGTCAAAAACCTACCAAAACATAAAAGTCCAGGAACGGATGGCTTCACCAGTGAATTCTATCAAACATTCAAAGAACATTTAATACCTATTCTCCTCAAACCATTCCAAAAATTCAAAGAGGAGGCAATACTACCCAATTCATTTTATGAGGCTAAAATTACATTGATACTAAAACTGGTAAAGATAAAGCAAAACTGGTAAAGATAAAACAAAAACAAAAAACTACAGACTAACATCTCCCATGAATACGGAGGAAAAAGTCCTAAATAAGATACTAGTGAACCAAATACAGCAACATATTCAAAAGATTATACACCACGATCAAGTGGGCTTCATCCCAGAGGCACAGGAATAGTTTGACAAATGCTAGCCGAGTAATGTGATGCATCACATGAACAAATTTAAAAATATGAATCATATGATATCAAAGATGCAGAAAAAACCCTTCAACAATATATGGCATCTGTTTATAATCAAAAAATTTCACAAGATCGGTACGGAAAAAAAATGGCTTAACATAATAAAGGTCATCTATGAGAAACACTCAGCTAACATTATATGTAATGATGAAAAACTGAAACCTTTCCCCCTAAGATCAGGAAGAAGGCGAGGCTGTCCACTATCATCGTGGTTATTCACTATAACATTGGAGGTCCTAGCGAGTACAATCAGACAAGAAAAAGATATAACATGCATCCAGGTAAGAAACGACGAAGTCAAACTGTCACTATTTACAGATGATATGATTCTCTATATAGAAAACCCTAAAGACTCCACAAGAACACTACTAGAAACAATAAATAAATACAGTAAAGTTTCTGGTTACAAAATCAACGTTCAGAAATCCATAGCATGCCTATACTCTAATAATGAAGTGTCAGAAAAAGAAGTGGAAAAAAATAATTTCTTTTGCAATTGCAACAAAATGAATAAAATATCTAGGAATAAATCTAATGAAACATGCAAAATATATAATGAAAACTGTAAGACCATATGAACAGAAACAGAAGAAGATACAAAGAAATGGAAAGATATGCCGTGTTCTTGGATTGGAAGAATCAACATAGTTAAAATGACCATATTACCTAAAGCATTATACAGATTAAATGCAATCCTCATTAAATCTCACTGGCATTTTTTAAAGAAATAGAACAAAAAATTATCAGATTTATATGGAAGCAAAAAAGACCCTGGATTGCCAGAGCCATTCTGAGAAAAAAAGACTTCAAATTATACTACAAAGTGACAGTAATCAAAATGGCATGGTATTGGCAGGTATTGGCAGAAAACAGACACACGGACCAGTGGAACCGAATCAAGAGTCCAGAAGTAAACCCATATTTATATGGGCAAATACTTTTGGACAAAAAACCCAAAAACTTGCAATAGAATAGAAAAGCTTCTTCGAAAAATGGCGCTGGAAAAACAAGAGAATAAAACTAGACTGTTCTCTATAACCACAAACCAAAATTACCTCATAATGGGTTAAGGATCTGAATATAAGACCTGAAACAATAAAATGCATAGAGAAACATAGGAACTTAACTCAAGACCATTGGACTTAATGAGGATTTTCTGAATATGACCTCAAAGTGAAGGGACGTAAAAGAAAAAACCAAGGAATGGGACTACATCAAACTAAAAAGCTTCTGCTCAGCAAAAGAGACCATCAACAAGGTAAAGAGACAAGCTTCCAAATGGGAAAATATATTTGCAATCTATGCCTCCGATAAGGGCCTAATATCCAAAATATACAAAGAACAAATACAAACAACAACAACAACAAACAAACAATACAATCAAAACATGGGCAGAGGACCTGAACGGACACTTTTTCCTACAGGACATACAAATGGTCAACAAATATATGAAAAGATGCTCAACATCACTAGCTATTAGGAACATTTAAATCAAAGCCACAATGAGATATCACCTCACACCTGTTAGAATAGCTATAATCAACAGGATAAGTAATAAACAAATGGTGAAGAGCATGCAGAGAAAAAGGAACCCTCATACACTGCTGCTAGGACCGCAAACTGGTACAGCCTCTATGGAAAACAGTATGGAGGTTTCTCAAAAAACTAAGAATTGATCCTCCATATGATCCAGCAATCCCCCTACAGGATATTTGCACCAAATACTTGAAAACCCATATGCATAGATATTTGTACACCGATGTTCATAGCAGCATTATTCACAGTGGCCAGGATATGGTAGCAACCGAAATGTCCCACTGTAGATGATTGGCTAAAGAAGCTGTGGTACATATATACAGTGGAATATTACTCAGCCATAAGAAGAGACAAAATATTGCCATTTGTGAAAATATAGATGGATCTCGAGATAGCCATGCTAAGCGAAAAAAGCCAGGTAGAGAAAGTTGAAAATGAAGTATCACTTATATTGGGGTGGATATAAACCAAAAAGCAACAAATGAACAGGACAAACAAACAGAGACTCATGGACATGGACTATAGACTAGTGGTTACCAGAGTGTAGAGGGGAGGAGGGATGGGGAAGTTAGGGTAAAGGGGGTCCAATATGTGGTGACAGAAATTAATCTAACTATAGAAGGTGAAAACACAGTGTAAATATATATATATATTTATATATATATATAAATATATATATATATTTTTATATATATATATATATATATATATATATATATCTATGCCTTATTGTTAAAGTGTACAGCTGAAACTTATTGGATTTTGTTAACCAATGTAATGATAAAAATATAAAAATAATAAGAACAAAGAAATTCTAGCTCAAATTGAACCTTTAAACATGACCCAGAGTCATATAACATTACACTGAAATGTCCAGATTTCTCTCTGTGGCCTTCGTTCAGCCTTCAGCGTAAGGTGGAGGAGGCTGAGGCTGGACGTAACACCTGGCTAAGTAGCTGGGACTTGGATGTCACTGCCATGACCTCTCAGGTACCTGGCCCTTGGTGATCAGCAGGCACCAGGAGAATGTATCATGGTAGGTGATATTCATGTGAACTGGATGTGAACACACATTGGTAAAAAGAGCAGGTATACATCTTTTGACAAATCTGGAAAGCTTTGTACTGAATACAACCTAAAGGTACATTAAAGCCTAAAAATTGTAATAGATATGTGCCTGGGAAATATTGCTTCACATAGAATTGAATTTTTAAAATGCACATTGTTTTCTATTCGAATTTTCATTTAATTGTCTTGAGTATCCAGCATAGTTGTTAGACATTGATATAACTTATGCTGTCCAATAGAGAAGTAGTGATGGGACTATGATGATACCCATACAAAGGGGAAAAGACTAAGGACTAAGTGCAGAGTCATGCCACTGCAAAGGGAACATGAAGAGGACCCACAAAGATGGATTCAAGAAAGGTAGGTGCACTGGAAAACTGCTTTGAGCACTCACTGGATGATGGGGCGCTCCAAAGAATTCCAGAAGGCGAGTCTGTTTTGAGACTACTGGAGACTGTGTCGATCATGAAAACCTATATGTTGCTCTGGAAGTACCGGGCGTGCCTCAGCACTCGATGGTCCTGATGCGTGACCTGTGTTGTAGACAGGAAGCCACTGTCAGGACACAACATGGAGACATGGAATCATTTCCTATAGGCAGAGGTGTCAGAATCGAGTGCATTCTACCTGCCTATTTGTTTAGTCTGTATGCAGAACATATCCTATAAACAAGTGGACTAAACTCATAGGAAGGTGTAAAAATTGGTGGAAGACAGAGAAATATCTTAATATGTAGATGACTCCATCTTACTGGGAGAATGTAGCAAAGTTTGGACACAATTTCTGATGAAATTCCAAGAATACAGTGCAAAAGCAAAGTAGCATTTGAACATCAAGACGACAAAATCATGACTACCGAAGAAATATACAACTTTCACATGGACAATGAACACACTGAAATGGCTCAAGGTGTTGCTGACATTGTTTCTGTCAGCAACTCAAATGGAGACTGCAGTCAACAAGTCAAGAGAAATCTGAGACTCAGAAGAGTGGCAGTGGAAGGATTAGAAAAGATCACCACAAACAAGGATGTGTCATTACAGACCAACGTCAACCTTACACTCATATCGCCAGCTACCCTGTTCTGATATGAAAGCTGGCCTGTGAAGAAGGCTGATAGGTAAAAAAAGAAATTCATGTCAAATATGTCATTGGAGGAAAGCTCTATATATACCCAGGATTGACAGACAGACAAACGAGCACGTTCTATGGTGAATGGAACCTGAAACAGCGATGGAGGCAAAAATGACAAAGCTCAAGCGGTCTTACTTCAGGCAAGCCATGGGAAGTCAGGGTTCTTTGGAAAAAAACAATAATACTGAAAAAAAAAAGAAGGCAGAAGGAAAAGAGGAAGCTCAAATATGATATGGGTTGACTCTATCAAAGGAGCCACACACACGAGTCTAAAGGAGCTGGGCAGGACGGCTGGGAACAAGACACTATGAACAGCATTCATTCACAGAGTCAGCAGGCATTGGAGCGAGTCAATGCATATTACACTCACTCACACACACACACACACATGCACAAACATACACATGCACACACACACATGCACACACAGCACATAACCTTCTTGATGTTTTATGTACTGTGTAATGTAATTTTTCAAAAATTGGGTGAAAGTCTTTTTTAGAAAGTATATCATAGATCAGATATAGAATAATTCAGAAATAAGAAGACAGAACTCAGGAAAGAAGAAAAACAAAATTTAAAAATCCCTGCAGAAATAAAATAGAAACTAGAAGAAGCATGGTGACAATCAAACCATAGAAGATTTTTAAAAATGGAATCACTATTGCAAAAGAAATTCAGCAAGAGTGTATAAAATAGTTGGTCACAAGGATCTAAAGTTGAAGAGAATCAATGAGAAGGTATCTGATATCTAACAATTTGAGTGCCTGAAAAACAAAAACCAAAGCAATGATACAAACCAAGTATTAACAATTATAATTCGTTTTTTTTTCTTGAAAGAAAAAGAAAATGCATTGAAATTGTTTATTAAAAAGAACTGAGCACTCACTTGGAATGAATAACAGCAAGTGATAAGCTAGAAAAATACTGCGCCTGTAAGATAGAAAAAATCATTTAGGCATCTAGAATCAGAGCAAATGACTTATGAGGGAAAACATTACAATTTTATCAACCTTTATCGAAAGAAATACTCTGTCAGAAGAAAACAGAGCGAAACATTTAAATACTCAATGAAAGAAATGGAGAGTCAGCAACTTGATACCAGCCAAGCTGACTTTCAGGTCTAAAAGGCCCTGACAATCAAGTCATCAAGAAGATCTTGCGCGATAGTGTCCCACAATCAACGGAATAAAGAAACCTCATACAAAAAATCTGCAGAAGGACACTGACATAAGGATGGCTGGTAAAGACACATTTGTAAAGATTCAATGAAAGTTGTATGAAATAGGGAGTGATCCTGGTGTGGACACTAGGGTGACTGTCTCACATTATGCATTCAGTTCCAACTCTAAGGTATTTTCCTATATCTGTCTTTGATTATACAGAAGAAACACTTTTAAAGCAAGTAGCAGGTGATAAATATTATTTAATATATACAAAAACTTCTATATTAAATATACATGTACGTAGAACTAGCACTGGATCTATACAATACAAAACTAAACTCCTACTAAGGGCAACACCCTGGGAGAGCAGCAGCAGGCAGGCTCCTGTCCTCGGTCCTCACTGAAGTCCCCTGACACTGTGGAAGCTCCATCCCCTCGGAGGCCCTGGCTGAGGCCTCCAGGTCATGGCTATCGCAGGTGTCAGTGAGAACCTGCAACACAAACACAGGTGCTGGAATCACTTGAAGCCACAGAAACAGATGGAGGGGTGCTCGTAGAGGTGGGCGTGCAGGATCCAGAAAGCTCCTCAGACCTAGTAAGGTGACCTTGGGACCTCCATTCCCAGGGTTCAGTTTTGAGGAAGAACTCTTGGTTCTCTTCTCTTTGGACATAGTGTTCCTGGCACAGCACACAAAGTCCACAGATGAGTGATGGAGGCAGATTTTCCATAGAAGTCTAGTATTGATCTTCAGATAACTCTTGCTGAGAATGACATTGTGTATTCTCAGCAAGAGTGTCTGACGATCAATACTAGACTTCTTTGGAGAAATTCACAGGGAATTGAACGCAAATATCCCCGGAGGCTCCTCCTGACTCAGATTTCTGCAATAGGGAGGAGCCCTGCCCAACACTCACCAAGGAGGGTGGAGTCATTTGGAGGCCTTCTTTTAATGGAAAGACATTGAGAATGAAGGAAGTGTCGGCAGGGGCACATCATGACCATTCTAAGTACCAGGAGATCCACTGAGAGGTTATGTTCTGTCCTAAATAATTATGTTCTGTCCTAAATAATTTTTTTATGGCATGTTAACAGAGATTCTAAAGCATGTTTATCCATTAAGAAGCTAGTGAACATCATTCTGGGTGGTGATGCGTTATGTGTTGAGGTTAACTGAGGTATATACTTGGCAATAATGAATGTACACATTCAAACTCTACAAGGTGATTAATATATACACTTAGGTATCTATCTATTCATGATGTGATGATGAGGGGCATGCATGTTAGAAAGCTGGCCTAGCAACTGCGGTCTTTACAGTAACATCAATCAAGGGAAACACTCAAAACACAAAATGTCACACACACACACGCGCACACACACACACACACACACACACACACACTTGAGATCCCACCACATGGATTCACATGTCCATACACTCACATCCATGCACACAAACCTAAACCACCTCACTGGAACTGGAGATCACGGCCATAGTCCGTTACCCAGAAAATCAGTTTCTATCACCACGTCCCTCACTCTCATTGCCAGCATGAAGCTGGAATCAAAGTGGCTCTCCAAAGTGAAGCCTGAAAGAATACCACACTTTCTCAGTGTCTAGATTTTCCCTCAGCAAATGAAGGATTCTTGAATATGCACTGTCTTCATGGGCAAGAGGAATGACCTGAAATGACAGAAAATACTACGAGGGTCACATTATGCCCGGTCCCATTTGCACAGGCTTTGGCTTAACTCAGTGACATTAGAAAACCAGATGGAAAATGCCCGAAGTGTCGACAGGACCCAGCAGCAAACACAGGACAAAACTAGTCAGGCCTAAAGGTATGAAATCACTGGAGCAACTGCCTCTCAATGCCATGTTGGGTTGGCAATTACCAACTTCTCTTCCAAAAAGGAAAAACTGCTAAGATAAAGAAAGCTCCCTCCATACAGTTTCTAACTGCTGCTGTCATTGTTGAAGGACTTTACGATCAGTTTTCCATTAGAACTAGACCCACATTCTACACTCTCGCCACCAAGTAAAAGTTTGTATCATCTGGAAGGTACGTGCTCACTTTTTCATATTACTGATAAAGTAATAAAGTCCCATGTATCTCGCAGGAGAAAGAGAGAGAGCTTGCTTTGGTGAGGGATGCCCCTTATCTGTCCTCTCACTGGGATGCTCCTCCCACAGACCCTCAGGGAAATCTGTGAGGACACAGAGTGACTGCCAGTCCTTGGTGCTGCTGCTTCTGAAGGACTAGGGAGCATGGCTGAGTGCTGATGGCAGCAAGAGTGTACTGATGAGGGTGATGGGTTAAGTATGAAGTGAGCTGCTGCCAGGTCCTTCTCCTAGCTCGAGAAAGGCCAAGCAGAAGAGCAGAAAAAAAATAGAAAAAAATATGCCTTTGGCTTTCTGAAAGGAACTTAATCAGTGGGAAATAAGCTAACAAAGAGTGAACAAGACAATCACACTTTGTTTCAAAGACAGAGGTCTGACTCCTTCCACCTGTTTTGAAATTCAGCTGAATTGTGAGTGTCATTTTCATTTCCTCCAAGATCATTTCTTCCTGCACAATCCACACATGCTGTTGCTGTATTCATCAAAACACTTAAGTTAGGTTTTTACTTGATGCCAAGCAAACTTATTGGGGATATGACTCACTTCTACACAAACTACCCCATTATATTTATTCACTAATCTTTTTTTAATTAAGTGTATAAAATATAGAAGATTGGACAATACTGAAATCCCATTATGTAGAATTGATGCTATCATCTATGATCATCTACTCCCTCTCAATTTTTTCTATACAGTGTGTGTGTGTCATTGATTCAGTGTCTGTCCACTCTCGCACAGGCCACGGACAATGGGACAGTTCCTTACGTGGGGAACACAATCTCTCTCTACGCCACCTGGGCAGGAGGTTGGCAACATGGGCACTGAGACTCCTCCAGTTTTACTCTGAGTTCTCACTTGCCACCGTCCCTTGGGTACGTGCTGACAAGGTCTGTGTGTTTCTATGATTTGCTGTGATGCAATCTCTTTGATTTTTTACTCTTTGTGACAGAAGCTGAGTGGTGACCCCAATACCGACAGGAGCTGATCCAGATTGTTCTTCATGGGGCCTCACACCTCTTAGAATCTATGTGCTGAACTGCACCATGTGGAACTTATATCTGCCTTTCACAGCAGTATATACATATGTATACATACATATATGTATATTTCATCACCAAATTATACAAATTGAGCATGACTGGAATTGGAAGCGTGTCACTATGCTTTACTACCTCTTTCAACTTTTAAAGACATGAGTACTCCATGGATATTAGGGTGGACTGACTGACCCACCATGGAACATCTCTAAGAGGAGTTACTGTCTCAGGTTCCTGATCCTATTTAAACAGAAGCTTTCTCCTTCCTCCTTTCAGGTGGAGGCTCACTGTCTGCAACACATTCTACCACTTCCCAGGACAGGTTTCTACAAACGCTGTCTACCAGCCTCATGATACTTTGCCTCCCTGATGCCTCAATTTAGCAGCCTGCCATTACCATAATCTATCCTTATGGCATATATCACAAGTTTGAATTATATAATTTTCCATGAGACTGTTAAATAACTGTCCTAATTAAACTGCAAGTTACTTAAGGGCAGGAGAGTCATTGGCACTTAATACTTTCTGAAGATATACACTCCCCTTTGAGATTTTGTGTGTTTGGATGTAACTATCTAGTCTTGAAAGAATGTTTATCCTCTCTTTTCTGCAGAGCACATCCTTTCTGAGGGAGATATCAACCCGACTACAAATTAAGTCTCAACAATGAAGTGAGGCAGTACACAGGTGGTTCAAACAAGGGATTCTGAATTCTCTCTGTGTCAAATTCTAGTATTTGGGCCAAATAATTCACTAAGCTCAATTTCCTCATTTATCCAGCAACCATAATTCATTGCACAGAATATGCTACTCTCCTGGACTCTGGGACAGAACAGAGCAGTAACAACACTTGTAAGGTAAATGGTGATAAAATGAGAAGGATGGCAGATGAAAAAGGGAACTAGAGTAGGGAGTGTATATTCTGAGAAAGGGGGAGGCTTTTCCATTGAGAAAAGGATGTCTGGTAAGGCTGCCAGAGAGGCTGGCATTTCTCAAATGGAAATACAGTGTCTATTTCTCAGGCTTACGGAGATGATTACTATGAAGAAGCACATATGCTTCAACAATCTTCTATAAGTCCACTTTGGACCTGGACCTAAAAGATCTCTAAGGAAATGCCTGGCGTCCAAACAGAAGGGGAACACTCAGTGCCACAGAACGGGGGGAGCTGTCCACGGTCCCGCCAGGAACAGCGATCCCACGCGAAGCTGGGCTCGGCGGAAACGCTGGTCAGGGAAAGACCCTGACACTGTTGGAACCGTGACCAGGGCGACACTGAGGCGAGCCGCATAGTTACCGTGGCAAGGACGAGCTCCTCGGCAGAGGATGCACCCAGACAATCCCTTGGGCGTCTGGAGACAAGATGTGCCCTCCACAAGCGACGGATGTGTGGCCTGGTGGAGGTAGTGGGGGGACCTCCGGAGGAGACAGGGGTGTGGCTTCTGTGGAAGATGGAGGCGGGACTTCCGGCGAAGGCCCATGGTGGGGCTTTTGGCGGAAGGGATCTCTCAGTGGCCAGGAGCCCTGGAAGATGCCACATAGTGTGTTATTGACGGCTAAGCTTAAGGTTCTGCAGTCACCTAGAAGGGCAGGTAGATGCCCCGAGTCTGGTGGAGTCGTCCGAACGGCGCCGACCGTGTGCGATGCTCCGTGGGGAGAACATGGGTGAGTGACCGCCGGCCAAGGTGCTACGGAGTCGGGCCTGCACTTCTGCCTCTTGGGGCACCGGAGTCTGGCGCCTGGCGGGGACACGGGGCAAGGAATGAGTGAGGGCTGGGGCTGCTGGTGCGACCTCCTCTCTGAAGGCCTGAGTTTTAACGCTCAGTACAAGGCCTGGTTCACAGGAGTGTTTCAGTATGTGCTAGTTGCATGAATAACCTCCGAATCCAGAGACCTGGGTCTCATTATGAGCCCCCAACTCTCTGGTTGTGTGGACACAGACTAGCAACAAGGAGCATAGAATATGTCCTTCAATCCTAATAGATGATAAATGAAAGAAGAAGTAATTACGTGTACTCATGCTCAGTATGTCAGAGGCTTCATCATCTGCGGTGTGGCCTTCGAGGGGACAATGGCAGCAATGATGTGAGGTGGCCTGGGGGGAAAAATGGGAAATGTAGAGTTAAGGTGGAAACCCAGCGTCTCGTTGCCCTGGGATGATGTAGCAGAACCCCAGGATCCATTATTGTCCTCATCTCTACACCCCGCATCTTGTGACCCCCTGGCCCTGCTGGTGGGTGAGTCTGGGGCCTGGTCAATTTCAGGAGACCAGGTCAGCAATGCTTTGGGAGCAAGTGCTTGCTCTAGAATTCTGTCAGCCATGGAGGGCCCGGAGATGCAATTGGACACAGGCCTCTCTCACATGGAAGCACATTCAGCATCTCAAACGTGGGCGACTTGTGGAGGCTGAGATGAACTCAAGGATCCTTGAGTACTAATTGTTCTTTCTCTCAGGCATTTCTCCCATGCAGTTTTGGGGGTGCCCTGTAAATGAGGAGCAAACATGAACACAGAAGCACAAAGGTCCTTAGAGAGTTTATTTCTTATGCAACACCTAGAACACACTAGAAGAGCTTTGTCCCTTGGCTAAGTGCCTGGGAGGGAGTCGTGAGCCCACTAGAGTACATCCACCTTAGGTCATTAAGGAAAACAACACCACCATCTCTTACATAGGATTCCCAGGAGTGCTAACCGAGCAATGGCTAAGTGCTGGCGTTGTTCTGGCGTAGGGGGTGGTAAGAAGACTTGTGGAAAAAATAATTTTTAAATAGCAGAGCAAGCAGAGAGGATGAAAAGCACGGCACTCTCAAAGCCCACGGAAACAATTTTTCTTCCTGCGACATCATTCAGAAAGGAAAAGAACATATCAGACTTCTATACTCTTTTCCTTTTTTTTTGTATAATTTCACATCTCTCTTCCTCAGGTTTCTATGCAGCAGGTGCCTCTAACAGTTTCCAGGCCTCTCTCTCATGGGATCCAACCTGTGTGCCGGTACCTACCTATAGTCTTCGTCCTTGCTGCTGAAGTCAGAGAAGCTCTCTAACACGTAATCCTTAGACACAGAAACATGAGCAATAAAATTATTAAAAAGAGAGGCTCCCCCATTCCTGCTACTTTCCTTGAGTCTATGGTGAGTCATAGGCATCACCCTGATGTTCCCCACAATTCATGCACCTTTCCTGGGCTCTGTGGAGTCGTAGACCTTCACCTAGACATTGACCACAGTTACCAAGCTTCAAATCAGAGATGTCAAAGGAATCACCTTTTACCTTTTCATTTCCATTTGTCCATGATAGCTCTCACTTCCAAACATACCAACATGGAATTCCAACTGTTACTTTTAAATTTAAATGAGACTAGTAGGATTGACCTATTGGATGTTTTATTGTATTCCAGTTCATTGTGTTCATTAAAGAAAGCCACATCAGGCCACTGGCCAAAGTTCTTTCCTGTTCAACTACTTCCTTTCACTACACACCAAGCCTCGTTCCCGACAGGATCCCAGAATCCGGGTGCTTCCAGACCAAACCTGCAAAAAAACCCTGCCTTCTTCATCACCTAGATATTCCTCAGCAAGTAACTAATTTCATCATACTTATTTTTTTTTATCTGCTACAACATCCAACTGCAGTGAGAGATAAAAGGAAACAAAACAAAACAAAACAAAGCAAAATAATGAATCTCATTCATCCTAAACACTCTGTGCATTCTTTCAGGTCCCTTGATGACTTTAGGACACCAGATGGGAAATAGTGGTTGAGTCAATGACACCAAGGGAAAACATAGAGACATATGGGGAAAAAGTTGAAACTCACAATGGAAAGTCTCTCATGTTCCTTTGCATTTACAATTATATATTTCCTTTCAAAGACAAAAACGTACTGCAGAGGAACTGTATGCTCTACCATACAGTGTGTAACTGCTGCTGTCATTTTTGGGTGCCCTCTTATCACGGGTATCGGTGGTAATAGACACTCACTAGTCAGTTTCTCTACCTAGTAAATTGTATATGTTATCTAGTACGTAAATGTTCACATTTTCCTATGCTAATTTTACTGAAAAAGAGAAAAGGCAACTTTTCTATCTGATTGCAAGCAAGCAAGTTCCCTTTGAGAAAGATGGGACCTCCACTTCTTCAGTATTACTAAGGCGATCTTGCATCATCACGTCTAGGAGAGGAAAAAGACATAAGGTAGCTATTAGTCACTGGTGATGCTTCTCAGGACATAACTCAGAAGCTTTGCAAAGAGTGCTCGTGAGGCGAGTATGTATAGATGTGGGCATTTCATAAACATGAACAGAGCTGATGCATGGTCATCCTCCTAGAAGAAGGGCAGAAAGAGGGGCAGGAAAGAAAGAGAAGTGGGGCCTTTGGCATGAAAGCCAGAGGGACTTGAGTATATCTAACATAAACATAAAGGAAAAATGAAAAGGCATGCTATGTTTCAATGATAGACTTTCATTGACTCCACCTGCCCATTGTATACCCGGCCAAGTTCCCAAATTTTGGAATATTACAAGAACATCTCAGCACATGCATTCATATGTGCTGCTACTGTCTTCATCTTTAATAACAGAGTTTTAACCTTGATGTCATAATAAAGTATATTTAATATGTATATTTATTGTGGGTATAGAGGACACTAGCTTTAGTAATATGCATATTATATGGGCCATCTCTACTACTTCTAACCAAACGTGTCATCCTATCCCACATATCCTCTGATCCCATTAGCGAATCACCACACCGCCCCCCCATTTCATCCTTTGATCGTCTCTACTTTCTATCACAATGAATTTGCTTTTTCGAGGGAAATTCTATAAGTGGAATCATACAGTATTTGTCTTTTTTGACTGCCTCACGTCACCAGGTACGAATAGCATTCCATTACACGAAACCCAGCACATTTTATTTATCCAATCATGGATGGATTTAAGGGTTGTTTCCATCTGTTGGTTACTGTCAATAATGGCGCTAGGAACACTGATGTACAGATAACTCTATGACACTGTAATGGTTATACATGGTTTTCAGATAAAAGATTGTCTCAGGAGAGAGTGAAACTGAATGTAAACTCAGGACTTTTTAATTAATAAAAATATATCAGTATCATTTTACTAATTACAACATATGTATCACGCATGTGTAAGTTGCTATGACTAGGGGAAATGGGAAGTGTGGGATATGGGGACTAGGTGTATTATCTGGTCAACATTTACGTTGATCTAAACTTATTCTAAATATGATGTATCTCTTTTTACAATTATGGAGATACTGTATCAAGGAGAGATCTATTGAGCTCATGTCCAAAATCAGATAATGCTTGAACAGCAGCTAGAGACCCTGCTTACTATTTCACATGAACCACATTTTGGGTTTCGATGCATCTTTTCCTCTGTAGATACAGCACTAACTATCAAATGGAGACATTCAAATTATACCCATGCAATTGAAAAACAGCATGGCTTTGAATTTATATAATTTTCTCTTAAAATGGAAACACTGAATAATTATTCCTGAATAGACTTAATGAGCATATTTCCACAGCACCTTCCTTGGGTTGCACTGAGGGATGTACCCTGAGGTGTGGCTGGATGGCAATTCTTCTTAACCTCTTCTTCCTTGTTTAGAAGCTGCATGTACCTGGGAAAATCCTTCAGACTCCTTAGAGTCTCAATGCTCTGTTCTGAGACCAGCAAATGATAAGGTGGTCTACTCCTTAATCTGACGTAATGAGGCCAAAAATCATTACATACAGATAAAGCTATGAGAAAAGGAACTGACTGGTGTTATGTAATTGTTGTAAGTGTCCAATCATTGAATGACTACAAGTTTAAGCTAGACACTTGGTAGTGGTGAATCCAAGAAGGGGCCTTGGATGCCTCCACAGCAAGGGAGGGGGGCAGGTTACTTTTATCCTTTGCATGGGGGTGATGCTTTCCAGTTCATGGAGAGTATCTGCTATCATCTCCTAAAATCCCCACATCAACCTTACAGCACGGGAGGCAAAGCAGGAACCCTGACTTACAATTTACAAGAAAAATCATAGAAATTTACAGAGATTAAGCGATTTGCTTAAGATTTAAGAGACACAACATAGATGAGTGTAAATCAGGGACGAGATCATGGATGATATACTTGTCCCAGAGACCCTGAACTTCTAAGACGCCTGAGACCATGCCCTTGGTTCCTGAATGATGAGATGCCCTCTGTGACTTTGTCAAATGCTCCTGCCTCAATGTTTCTATAGGAGGAAGGTGATGTCCTGGAGGAGGAGGCTGAGCCATGTGGAGTCTAACTTTATAATGGAGACCCCGCTTCTACTTTGCTGGCTCTGACCCGAGAAACAACAGTTTATTTTGAGCAAAGCAACCCAGAAGGACCAGGGAAGTCCCAACTTGTGGCCATCCTCCCCCAGCTCACTGTCAGTTGTCTCACACTGAGCCTTCCCCATGATCAGGTGACCGCTCTGAGTCTCCAGTGGTCTGGCGATACCCAAGCGGACTCCATACGTTCTACAACCACTCCACATGACAGATTTACCATAAACTAGTTCTTCTTTCATTGAGCAACCCTGGATGAGCACTTAATGCCCATGAACAGGGATATTGGCCTTCTGTGTTGGTTCTTTGGTGATTCTGTGTATTAAGGCTGAACCCTCCACTGTCTGCTGACTATGCTTTCATTTGAGCAGCCTGTGCTATGGCTGACTGACAGCGGGCAGTGGCTTCACTAGTGCTCAGTGCGCCGCCTCCCTGTTCATTTCTTCCTCACCACAGTCCAGTGTCTACAAACTCCTCATGCCTTCCTAGACAGTGAGATGAATTAAGCAGACACTCATGGGGTTCAAACAATGACCTCAGAAATCATATCAAGGGACCAATGGGACCACGTGAGGATCTCTCAACATTAAAGTTCCCCAAACAAGTTTGTCCATCCTCAAAAACTCGAAAAACTGAGAGGCAGAAATTTCAATGAAGAACCCAACCTGAAATCAGCAGGCACATCTTCTCCCGATGGATCGGCCAATAGGCTTCTGAGGTTTCTTCTTACTTTCCTCCTGGGTTCCATGGACTCTACCTCCATCTTTCTTCTGTGGCTGCAAAAGGAATGGGCATCCGTTACCTGGGAAAATGTACTCATGATGTCTTAAATTTGTTTCCTTAGAGTGTTACCATCCTCTTGTTTTCACTTTTGCATTCACAGGCAATAGAATATACCCCAGGTTTTTTTTTCTTTTTATTGCAGGTTTTTGTGAACTGACAGTAAGTAAGCTAAGAAACAATAGAGAACACTCACAGGTTTTTACCTTAGTTTTTGTGGACCATGCAACAGAATTTCAGAGTTCTTCTATTCTTTCTTAAATGTTTTTTTTTCTTTGTTAAAGGGATTTCCCTGGATTAGGGAAAGAAAAGAGAAAGTCATGTGGGAAAGATAAATTTTAAATGGATTAGCAAGAAAAGATGTCAAACACAGCACCCTCAAAGCCCATGAACAAAGTTCTTCTTTCTATGACATCATAAAAAGTGCAGAAAAACATATCAAGCTTCTACACACATTTCATTTCTCTGTTTGATTTCATATGTCCCTTCCTCAATCTCCCATGTAGCACATGACACCAACTGGTCCCAGGAATCCCCTCCAATTATATCAGAACTGAGTGTTGGCACCTACCTAGATCGTCTTCCTGCTCGCTGCTAAAATCAGAGATGTTCTCTAACACCAAATCTTTAGAAATAGAATGAAGAGCAATAAAGTTTTAGAAAGAGAGTCTCACCTATTCATCTAGTTTCAGTTGAGCCTATGGTGAGTCACATGGGATGACCCTAAACTTTCTTCCATGTTCTCAGAACTTCCTTGGGCTCTGTGGGGTCAGAGCCCTGGAACTACACATTGATGACACTTTCAAAACTTCAAATCAGAGAGATGCTGAAGTAATCACCTTTCACTTTCTCATCTCTGGCCCAACATTGCTCCAAAGTTATCAACCAGAAATTCCAACTGTTATAGACACAATGGAGTGTGGTTAGTGTGATCGATCAAATGGATGATTTATTTTATTTTCATTCACTGAGTGAATAAATGATCAAGATTAATGAATTAAAAACAGCCACATCTGGCCACAGCCTGCCACACTGGATAGAGCAACTCTAGAGTTCAATGATGTGGATGGTGTATCCTCTCCTCCCATGCTGGCTCCTACAGAGTCTTTTGCGAGGTTGATCGAATATTCACAAATGTGTACTTCACGGACTCATGTGCCTGTGCCACACATTACTACAGGCTCTGGCGTTGTTCAAAAGGATGTTCCAGACAAAATACTAGAGAATTCCCAGCAGCAGTTCCAGCTGTAAGCAAAGGTGAAGAGCATGGCTAGCAGACTTGTGCTAGACAGAATCAGCATGGTAGGTGCTGGGACACTTCACTTCTCACACTTCTCACCCTTTTCTGCCTTGACTCTGGACTACAGCCTGGGAAGGCAGTGGAAAGACCCCAAAGTGGATAGAAGACTTGTCCACTAAAAATGGATGGAATTAAAAGATGCAAATAATTGGAATGAAATATCGTATTCATGGGTTGGAAGAATTCATATTTTAACACTTCCATAAAAACCAAAGGGATCTCCAGATTCAAGCTATACCTAGCAACATCTCAATGCCACTTTTATAGAAGAGAAAAAATATTGCAAGTCATATGGAACCACAAAGCATCCCAGGGGCCAAAATTATCTTGACAATGAGGAACAAAGATGGAGGATCCACACTTTGTGAATTCAAAACACCAGACAAAGCTTCCATAATCAAAGCACCATGGTAGTGACATAAAAAACAGGCAAATAGATCAATGGAAGAGAATAGAGAGGCCTAAATAAACACATTGATACAGACAAATGACCTTTGAGAAGGGTGTCAGGTCAACACAATGGAGAAAGGATAGTCTCTTCAACAATCCAGAAAATGAGACCTGGAGAATGTGAGTAAACCTTTGCAAAGCTTATATCTGAATAAGGGATAATATTCAAAATATATGCAAAAAGTTAACACATAATTGCAAAAAAAAAAAAAAAAGTCAGTATAACCTAATAAAAAATGACCAAAGACTTTAAAAGACATTTATCCAAAGCAAGCATACACGGTACATAGAGCTATTAAAGATGCCCAACATCACTAATATCAAAGATGCCCAACATCACTAATATCAAAGAAATGCCCACCAAAAAGTCCCAGAAATAGTGCTTCTCTTCCATCAGGATGTGTATTATCCAAAAGAAAAAAAAAAGAGGTAACATATTGGTGAGAAGGTGGAGAAACTGCAACCTTTCTACACTGTCAGAGGGAACATAAAATGGTGCAGCCATCATCCAGAACAGTATTGAGGTTCCTCAAAATTTACAAGCAGAACTATGATGTGATCCAGCAGTCGCCCTGTTGCTATGCATCCCACAGAAATAAAATCTGGTTCATGCAAAGATAACTGCACTCTTGTGATCATTGCAGCATTATTCACAATAGCCCAGATCCGGAAACAGCCCCCGTGTCCATCAACAGGCAAATGTACAGGGTGTAGACATTCAATGGAATATTATTCATCTTTAAAAATCAAAGAAATCCAGTCATTTGCAGCAACAGGAATAAACCTAAAGGCATTGTTCTAACTGAAATAAGCATGTCTCAGGGAAACAAATACTGTACAATTCCACGTAGGTGAGTAACTAAATTTGTCACATGCATAGAAGCAGAGTAGAAGGCTGGTGGTCGAGAATTGGGGGGAGGAGGAAATGGAGCTATGTCAACAAGCAGACTGTTTTCCTCAGGTGAGCTGAAAAAGTTTTAGAGGTCTACCTTGCGACAGTAGGCATGCACTTATCAACGCAGTACTGTGCACTGAATCAGGGATTAGAGATTTGATTTCATGCTGTGTACTTTTTCTCACAAAACAATAAAATTAATGAAGTGAAATAACAAAAATGAAAGAAAGAAATAAAAGAAAGCAATATGGGAGAGAGAGTGGAGGATGCTAGCAAGGGAGAAAAAGGAAGGCAGGCTATAAGAGAGGGAAGGAGAAAGGGTCTGGTTGTCAAACAGCAGAAATAGGGGAGACCACAGGGTAGGAGGAAAGCTCCTCGCTCCAGGTTAAGAGACGCTGGGTCTATACCATGTTCGCCCCAGCATGATGGTCCTGTCCTTTCTCATTCCCATTCAAGATGCGGGCAGACGTCATCCTCAGTCTGGGCCAGGCTGGGCTCAGGGGACCGTGTTATACTACCTGTCCTGATCTTGAAGCCACCAGCTGGTCAACACAGGGCCTCGGTGCTCGTCCTGAAACTTCCTCTGCTCCTCTAAGTTGTTTCTCTCTCAAGGGCAGCCTAAGCATCTCAGAGCTTTCCTTTCAGTTGAAGTCCCCTGGTGGCTGTATCTGATTTCTTGGAGACTAGGTAGTGCCAGCCCTCATTTTAACATTGAATCACGCCCAACAGGGTTTCCTTCAGCTCCACTAGGAAGCTGTGATCTAGAAATTAAAGATTGCTAGGACAACTCTGTGTCAGGGAGACAGGTTCAGGGATAAACTAGTGATATTTGACATTGAAGCAGTCTCAATTTTGCTCAGCGGGGAAAAGATGGAAACCTATAGGGCAGTGAAATTCTACTACATTCATAATTCTCACAGCTGTCCTGGTCCAAAGAAAACTCAAGCCATCAGCTTGGCTCATTTTATATGACATTGACTAAATCAACTTCCTGGACTTGATTTCTTACAAAGCCCCCCAGAAGAAACCATGACCCTATGTCCGTGTGGGTTCCACAGGGACATGAGGGGTTATGCTCATGTCACATTGTGGAGCTTTTCTGTCCCATCTTGCAGCGCAAAATGCCCCTTTTGTCCTAGAATGGGAGCCCAGTGCTACCATGATACTCAGTCCTGAAGATGTCGTGGTTCTCCTCACATTACACACAGTGTTTCTCGCCCAGCAGACAAAGTCCATAACTCAGAGAAGGATGGAGACAGAATGACACTGTGTATTCTTAGCAAGAGTGTCTGACGGTAAATATTCTCCCTCTTCGTAGAAAGTCACAGTGATTTCCTGGCAAATATTCTTGGAGGCTAGTCTGGGCTCAGATTCCTCCGGAACAGGCTGTGGCATGGAGCTACACCTGGGGCCACCTGCAAAAGGAAGGTGCCCTGCACAGTAATCAGCAAAGGGGGAGGGGAAGGAGACATTCAGAGACCTTCCTTAAACGGAAAGGCATTGTGAATGAAGGAAGTGGCAACATCTTGACCACGTAAAATGCCGAGACTTACTGAGAGATGATATTGTGTACTAAAAGGTTTTTTATGGCATGGAGACAGAATCTAAAGCATGATTAATCCATTAAGAAGCTGGTTAACATTGTCCTGGGTGGTGCTAAGATTTGTGTTCCAATTTATTGAGGTTTATACTTGGCATATAGTAAATACACATATTGAAACTGTACAAGGTGATTAATACACTTAGGTAACTACCCACTCATGATGTGATGGAGAGGCGAATGTTTATTAGATATCTGACATCAGCTACCATGGTATTTACAGTAACATAAAGAGAAACACTCAAAATGTCACATGCACATACACTCAGAATCATACCGCATGCATTCACATGTCCACACACTCACACCCATGCACACAAACCTACACCTCCTCACTGGAGCTGGAAGTCATGGCCATATTTTTCTCCCTAGATAATCAGTCTCTATCACCACGTCCCTCATTCTCATTGCCAGCAGGAAACTGCAATCAGAGTAGCTCTCCACACTAAAGCCAGCAAGTATACCACTCCTTTCTCAGTTTCTAGATTTTTCCTCAGAAAATGAAGGATTCTAAAATACATACTGTCTTCAAGGAAAAGTGGAACCACCTGAAATGACAGAAAATACTTGAGGGTCACATCACGCTGCGTCTTGTTTGCACAGGTCTTTGCTTAAATCAAATTAGAAAACAAGATGGGAAATGCTGGAGGCATGAAGAGAACCCATGAGCAAGAACAGGACAGAACTACTCAGGCCAAAGGGGAAGAACTTTCCTGGAGGAACTCCCTCTCAAGGCCATTTTGGGTGGGCAATTACCAACTTCTCTTTCAAGGAGGAAAAACTGCTAAGACAAAGACACCTCCCTCCCACACAGTTTGTAACTGCAGCTGTCATTTTTGAAGGTCCTTTCAAATCAGTTATTACTTGGTACTAGACTCACACTCCACACTCTCACCACCAAGTAAATGTCTGTATCATCTTGAAAGTATATGCTCACTTTTTTATATCTTAATTTTACTGATAAAGTTATAAAGCCTTGTTTGTATGAAGGGGGAAGAGCTTGCCTTTGATGGATGTCAGCTCATCTGCCCTCTCACTGAGAGGCTTATTCTGCAGGTCCTTGGGGGTTATGTCAGTCCATGGTGCTGCTGCTTATGAAGGACTAGGGAAATCTGCTGAGTGCTGAAGGGGGTGAGAGCATACTGACGAGGGTGGTGTGTAAGTATGAACTGAGCTGGCGGGCCCTCCTCCTTGCTAGAGATAGAAAGGCCAAGGAGAGGAGCAGAGAAGAAAACAACAAAAAAATATGCCTTTGGCTTTCTGAAAGGAACCCACGCAGTGAGAAATAACTCTGTCTAACAAAGAGTTAACACAACAGTCATGCTATGTTTCAAAGACAGTGGTCTTACTCTTTCCACCTGTTTTGAAAACCAAGTGAATTGCCACCGTCTTTATGATTTCCTCCAAGATCATTTCTTCCTAATGCTACTACTACATTCATCAAAACATTTCTCTAAGGATTTTTACTTGATGGAAAGCAAAATTATTGAGAACATTATTCACTTCACAAAACTACCCAACTATTTTCACTCAAATCCTTTTTCATGAAATAAATAAAATACAGAAGAGTTGAAAACAGAGAAATCCCATTATGTAATATTGAAGCCATCATCTGTGATAATGTCCTCCCTGTCATTTATTTCTGTACAGTGCGTGTGTGCTGTGTGTGTCATTATGTCAGCGTCTGTCCACTCTCACACAGACCACAACCTAAAAGTCATCATGGATGCCAGGCACTGTAGAATAGGCCAGAATTCTTCACTGTATGACCATTTCCTTCGACTACACTCCCAACCCTCATTCCTGGCAGGGATCTAGAATCAGGGGTCTTACAGACCAAACTCGCAGGAAAGCCTTACCTTGGTCAGCACCCAGATTTAGCCTCAGCATGTGAGTGATTCCTGAATACATACATTTTTATCTTCTGCATTCACCTGCCATTAGAGAACATCAGCAACAACAACAACAACAACAACAACAACAACAATGTTAGGAGCGCTTCATCCTGGACACTGTGAACAGGGTTTCTGTTCTCTTGAAAACTTATGGACACCAGATGGGAAACAGTACCTGAGTTAATTACCCCAAGAAAAAACTTACAGAACACCCGTGGGAAAGTTTTGATTCTTCATGGAAGGTCTCCGAGTGTACTTGGATTGACAAACACAATTCTTCTTCAAGAACAAAAATTCTCTACAGAGGAAAATGCTCCCTACCCTGCAGTTTGTGACTAATGCTGTCATTTTGAATGCCCTCTTGAATCAGGAATCACTCGACAAACACACAAAAATTACACTCAACAATCACCCCACCAAGTAAATCGTCTACCCTCTGGAATGTACATGTTCACATCTTCATGTGTTAATATTACTATAACAAAAAGAATCAGATGTGGTTCCATAGTGTAGTGGTTTGCACATCTGTTTTACACGCAGAAGGCTCTGGGTTCACTCCTCAGTGTAGCCACGGTCCATGGTCTACGGCCATGCCACCCTGAACGAGCCCGATGTCTGATCTCAGAACCTACGCATGGATGTGCCTGGTTAGTACTTGGATTGGAGACCACATAGGAACATCAGGTGCTGTAGGCATAAATGATAATAATAAACAAAAAAAGGAAGGTGAGCTTACATGTGGAATAAATGGTCCCTTCGCAGAGCTCTGTCAGAGAAGGTTCCACCACCACGATGCTGGGGCAGCTAGGGAAACACAGAGCATGTGTCAGTCATTGGCAATGCTGCCCAGGACGTACTCAGGGAGCTGTGCCTGATGTGGAATTTGGACTGGAGGGTGTGGAGTGGCTGGTTGATCAGTAGGTACTGAGCCGTTCGGTAAGGCCATCTTCCCAGGCAGATGAATGAAGGCACAAAAAAGCAGCAGGAGAAAAGGAGAAATACAGCACTTGGCTTTCTAGCTAAGGGGAACCAAATTCATGTAAAATGGTCGATCTAACAAAGAGTAAACAGTAAAATGGAACTATGAGAAATTTTCTGATTTTTCTATGGTTTTGAGATTCAGTTAAATTGCCACCCTATTTTTTACTTCTTTCAAAATCAATTCTTTGGGCAGAATTTATAGATGCTACTATTGGATTTATAATCTCTTCTGTAAGATTTTGTTCTTGATGGAAAGCAAACTGATTGGGGGATCGAACTCAGGTTTAGGAAATGTATCTCATTAGAATTACTCACTAATTGTTTTTCATAAACAAAATCAAATGCAGAGTATTTTAAAATACCGATATCCCATGATTTAAAATAGTCACTATCAACCGTGTGATACTTTCCTTCCAGTTTTTTTTTTTTCAATAGATCGCGCATGTCTTAGAGTCATTGGCTGTCCATACTCACGCTGCCCATGAAAAGGACAGTTCCTCACACAGGGGAGGCTAGGGAAAGTACTGACACTCTCTACCCCAGTAGCATAAAAGATGTGCAGTAAGGTTGAGGGGCGTCTGGGTCTCCACTATTAAAAATTTGAGTGCTTCCTTGCCACTGTACCTGCTTAGGTTTTTACAGGGTTTGTGCGCTTCTAAGGTTTATTCTGATATTGTCTTCCTGGATTTTAACTGCCCTGAAATGGGCTGAGAAGCAACCTAATCACTGATAGTAGTTGCTCGACATTGACCTCTCACCTCTTACAAAATCTCAGCTGACCAGAAGCATGTGGGCCCTCCATGTGGCTTTCACACCAATGGCTATGCCATGGCCAGCTGTTATATTTACCTGTGGCTGCCCCGGGGTATGTGACACTGAGGACATCTTCTCAAGATGGGCTGTGTGTGGGAGCTGTGTACGCACTAGCACTTCCAGGCATGGCCACAGAAGCTGGCACTTTGTTACTCGGTCACTGATAATCATGTTCCCCAGTAGTGAGGGCAGGTCAGTGGTACAGAGCATGAACACAAGGACTCATGACTGGGTTCAAATTTTGGATCTTCCATAAAGGAGGTTATTGCTTGTACCATTCATCTCTGCAGCACCTCCACATTAGCAGAAGGACTATTAAGCAAACATCCAGATACAGCCAGAGGAAGGAAAAGTTAATTATGGAAAGTGTGCAGTGAAGGGAAGCTTCTTTTGAAAAGCAGATGAATGTGTTGTATTGTGAGTAGGATACTCTTCTGAGGACGCACAGTGACTCACATGGACATTCAAAATCACGCCATGCACATACATTGAAAAACACCACCCCAAAACCCCAAAACTTCAGCACACAAACCTCAGCACCCACATATTATTACTTCCAAGGTCTGCAAACATTCCAGCGTTTTCTTAGACTATTGGTTGCCTTCACTACACCCCAGTCCTCATCCCCAGCAAGATCGCAGAATCGGGGAGGGGCGGTTCCGACCAAAACAGCACCCAGCTTTATCCTCAGCTAGTGAGTGAGTGACGATACATTCATTTTTCACCAGATCCTTCAGCCGCCTGTCATAAGAGAACAGAAAACACTGGGAGGATCATATCCCTCTGGACACTGTTCTCTCAGGCCTTCTGTTCTCTTGATGACTTTAGGAAACCAGTTGAGAAACTTTGCCTGAGTCAATGATCCCAAGAGAAAACGTACAGAACACCTTTGGGAAAGGAATGAACTCTTCATGGAAGCTGTCTCAAGTCCCTTGGAATTGGCAATTACAATTTTGTTTTCAGGGAAGAAACAATGCCGCTGATGACGCTGCTTACAACGCTCCAGTGTGAAACTAATGCTGTCCTTTTTGAATGCCCTCTTGAATCGGATATCAGATGGTCACAGACTGTCACTGAACATTTTTCCCCTAGTACATTGTCTCTATCATCTACCAGGTACATGCTCACATTTTAAGATCTTTATTTTATTGAAAAAGAAAGAAAGTACTTCCACAACGGTCTCCTGAAGCTCCTCCACCATGGTGTCAGGATGATCCTCCACCACATAATCAGGAAGATCTTGTACCATGCTGTCAGAGGGAGGCAGGGGGACACAGAGTCACTGTCAGTCATTGGTGGTGCTGCTCAGGACTCTCAGAGAGCTCTGTTTTAGGTGGATGTGGGGCTAGAGAATGTGAATGTCGCTGGTAAACAGTATGGACTGAGCTGCTGCTGGGACACTCTCTACTCCAGTAGTGTAAAAGATGTACAGTAAGGCTGAAGGGCATCTG
This sequence comes from Pteropus vampyrus, assembly GCF_000151845.1. Classification (NCBI taxonomy): domain Eukaryota; kingdom Metazoa; phylum Chordata; class Mammalia; order Chiroptera; family Pteropodidae; genus Pteropus; species Pteropus vampyrus. The sequence goes on along the minus strand of NW_011916999.1, from coordinate 4,621 downwards.
GGTCTCCACCAGTTCAATATGACTGCTTACCTGCCATTGTTCTTGAGTAGGTTTTTATAGAGTTTGTGAGCTTCTAAGGTTTATTGTGATATTGTCTTCCTCTTAACTGCCCTGAAACAGGGACTGACACCACACTGACAGTAGTTGCTCAGCATTTACCTCTCACCTCTTACAACTTCTCAGTTGCCCAAGAGCATGTGGGCCCTTCAGGTGCCTTTCACACCAATGGCTATGCCATGGCCAACTGTTATATGCACTTGTGGCTGCCCTGGACCATGTGACACTGAGGACATCTTCTCAAGATGAGCTGTGTATGAGAGCTGTGTAGGCACTAGACCTTCCAGGCATGGCCACAGAATCTGGCACTTTGTTGCTCAGTCACTTATAATCATGTGGCTCAGTGGTAAGGCCAGGTAAGTGGTACACAGCATGAACACAAGGGACACATGACTGGGTTCAGATTTTGGATCATCCATAAAGGAGATCAGTGCTTGTGCCATTCATCTCTGCACCACCTCCACATGAGGAGAAGGACTATTAAGCAAACGTCCAGATACAGCCAGGGGAAGGAAAAGTTAATTATGGAAAGTGTTCAGTGATGGGGAGCTTCTTTAAAAAGCCGATAACTGTGTTGTATTGTGTGAGTAAGAAACTCTCCTAAGGTCACACAGTCACTCATACGTGGACATTCACAATCACACCATGCACATACATTGAAATACACCACCCAAAAACTCCAACACACAAACCTCATTATCCACATATCATTGCTTCCAAGGACTGCAAACATTTCAACTTTTCCTAGAATATCGGGTGCTTTCACTACACCCCAACCATCATCCTCAGCCAAATCACAGAATCAGGGGAGCTTCCGGACCAAACCAGCAAGAAAACCCACCTGCTTCAGCACTCATTTTTATCCTCAGCTAGTGATTGATTTTTCATTGGATCTGTTCGCCTCCTTTCATAAGAGAAATGAAAGTACTGTGAGGATCATACCCTCCTAGACACTGTTCTCCCAGGCCTTCTGTTCTTTTGATGACTTTAGGACACCAGTTGAGAAACATTGCTTGAATCAATGACCCCAAGAGAAAACGTACAGAGCAGCTTTAGGAAAGAATTGAACCTTTCATGGAAGCTATCTCAAGTTCCTTTGAATTGGCAATTACAAAATTCTTTATTTTCAGGGAAGAAATGGTGCGGCTGCTGACACTGCTTGCATGCTCCAGTGTGAATCTAATGCTGTCCTATTTGGATGCCCTCTTGAATCAGATATCAGGTGGTCACAGACCTTGTCTCTATAATCTAGCAAGCACATGCTCACATTTCATGATTGTAAATTTATTGAAAAAGGAAGCACTTCCACGACGGTCTCCTGAAGCTCCTCCACAACGGTGTCCAGATGATCCTCCACCATGTTGTCAGGAAGATCTTGCACCACACTGTCAGAGGGAGGTAGAGGGAAACAGAGTCATGGTCAGTCTTTGGTGGTGCTGCTCAGGACTGTTTCAGAGAGCTCTGTTTTAGGTGGATGTGGGGCTAAAGCATGTGGATGTCCGTGGTAAACAGTATGGACTGAGCTGCTGCTGGGACATTCTCATTGGTGGATGAAGAAGGCCAAGGAAAGACGCAGGCAAGAACGAGAAACAGAGCCTTTGACACCACATGGATTCACATGACACGCACTCACACCCATGCACATAAACCTACACCACCTCATGGAACTGGGGATCATGACCACAGTTTTTTACCTAGAAAATCAGTTTCTATCACCACGTCTCCGATTCTCATTGCCAGCAGGAAGCTAGAATCAAAGTGGCTCCCCACATTAAGCCAGCAAGAATACTTCTCTTTCTCAGTTCCTAGATTTTTCCTCAGCAAATGAAGAATTCTAGAATACGTACCGTCTTCAAGGACAAGAGGAACCACCTGAAATGACAGAACATACTATGAGTGTCACATCCTGCAGGGGCCTGTTTGCACAGGCCTTTGCTCAAATAGGTTACGTTAGAAAATCAGATGGGAAATGCTGGAAGTGTCAACGGAACCCACCAGCAAGAACAGGACAAAACTACTCAGGTCAAAGGGCACGAACTGTCCTGGGGAACTTTCTCTCAAGAACATTTCAGGTGGGCATTTACAAACTGTTCTTCCAGAGAGGAAAATTTGCTAAGACAAACAGCTCCCACCCAACCCATATAATTTATAACTGTTGCTGTCATTTTTGAAGGTTCTTTAGGATCAGTTATCAGTTGGTACTAGACTTACTTTTGAAACTCTCGCAACTAAGTAAATGTCTGTATCACCGGGAATGTACGTGCTCACATTTTTATACCTTCGTTTTAAGGACAAAGAAATAAATCCCCATTTCTATTGCAAGGGAGCATACCTTGGTGCTAGATGTCACCTCATCTGACCTCTCACTGGGAGTGTCCTTCCACAGGTCCTCGGGGGAATCTGTGAGGACGCAAAATGACTGTCAGTCCTTGGTGCTGCTGCTTATGAAGGATTAGAGAGCTCTGCTGAGTGCTGACAGGGGCAAGAGTGTACTGATGAGGGTGGTGGGTAACTATGAACTGAGCTGCTGATGGGCTTCCTCTTTCCTCAAGAAAGAAAGGCCAAGCAGAAGAGCAGAAAAGAAATGGACAAAAGGTGACTTTGTCTTTCTGAAAGAAACCTAATCAATGGGAAATACTCAATCTAACAAAGAGTAAACACGAACAATCGTGCCTTAATTCAAAGAAAGAGTCCTGACTCCTCCTGCCTCTTTTCAAATTCAGCTACATTGCCACAGTCTTCATGATTTTCTCCAAGATCATTTTTTCCTCCATAATCCATACCTGCTATGGCTGTGTTCATCAAAAACTCTTCTGTAAGGAATTTAACTTGATGCAAAACAAACTTATTGGAGACATAACTCACTTCCACACTAATGATCCCATTCTATTTATACACTAATCCTTTATTATGAAGTGAATAAAATACAGAAGATTTGAAAACAGTGAAATTTCATTATGTAGAATTGATGTCATCATCTGTGATAATGACCTCTCTGTCAATTTGTTTCTATAAATGTGTGCATGTCATTGAGTCGCTGTGTGTCCTCTCTCAAACAGGCAACAGACAGAGAGACAGTTCCTTATGTGGGAATAGCATGGGGGGCACAGTCTCTGTCTACCCTAGCAGGACAGGCATTTGCAACAAGGGGGATGGGCATCGGGATTCCCCTAGGTTGACTCTGAGTTCTCACTTGCCACCATCCCTTGGGATTGCGCTGACAGGATTTGGGTGTTTCTGTAGTTTGCTGTATTGCAGTCTCTTTGATTTTTAACTCTTTGGGACAGAGGCTGAGGGGCGACCTCAGCACTGGCAGGTATTGTTCCAGATTCTTCTTCGTGGAGCCTCACACCTCTTACAATCTGTGTGCTGACCTGCAGCATGTGGACCTTATATGTGCCTTTCACGCCAATGACTCTGTCAAAGTCAGCTGTTAAAGGCACCAAAAGCTGCCCTGGTCTATGAGACCAGTGAGGACATTTACCGCTGATAGGCAACGTTTGGGAGCTGTGTAGACCCAAGCACTTCTAGCCATGTCCACATTTACTAGAAATCCCTCGCTTTGGCAGAAATGACCCTGTGGCTTACTGTGAGTGTCTGTCAGTGGTCCAGGGCATCGACATAGGGATGCACGCCTGGATTCACATGTATCTCCTCCATGTAGGAGGTAAAGAGCTTGGGCCATTCATCTCAGTTCTGCCTCCATATGAGGGGACGAAATATTAAACAAAGCTCCAGATACAGCCATGGAGGAAAGAATGACTTATGTAAAGTGGTCTGTGAACCTAAGAATCTTTTCAGAAAGTGAACCGGGGGAATATGTTGTGTAACTCGGTAAAAGCCTGAGGAAACACACCACGCACATATACTCGCATTCACAATCACAGTACACACACTCATCAAAAGCACCCTCAAACTTCAAACACAGAAGCCACACATCTAAAAGTCGTCACAACTGTTGGCCACAGTAGAACTGGCCAGAATTCTTTCCTGCACCACACTCCCTTCCACTACACCCCAACTTTCATTCCTGGCACGAACACAGATCGGGGGCCTTCTAGACCAAACAGGCAGGAAAGCCCTAACATGGTCAGCATCCAGATTTAGCCTCAGAAACAGACTGATTCCTGAATACATACCTTTTTCATCTTCTGCATCTACCTGCAATGAGAGAGAGAGAGAGAGAGAGAGAGAGAGAGAGAGAGAGAGAGAGAGAGAGAGAGAGAGAGACTCTGCACAGGGCTTCTCTTCTCTTGATGTCTTTAGGACAGCAGATTGGAAACCTGAGTTAATGACCCCAAGAGAAAACACAGAATACCTGTGGGAAAGTTAGAGCAGACTGGAAACTTGGGTTAATGACCTCAAGAGAAAACATACAGAACACCTGTGGGAAAGTTTGATTCTTCATGGAAGTTCTCCGAGTGTACTTGGATTGGCCAATGCAAAACTCTTCTTCAAGGAGGTAAATTCTATGAAGAAATAAATTCTCCCTACTCTACAGTTTATGACTAATGCTGTCCTTTGAATGCCATCTTGAAATAAAAAAAAATTACATAAAATACTC
>NW_011916998.1:0-57122 GCF_000151845.1 Pteropus vampyrus | reverse complement strand
GCATCCAGATTTAGCCTCAGAAACAGACTGATTCCTGAATACATACCTTTTTCGTCTTCTGTATCTATCTGCAATTAGAGAGAGAGAGAGGAAAAAAAAAAAACAAACACTGGTAGGAGAACATCATCCTGGACACTCTGCACAGGGCTTCTCTTCTCTTGATGTCTTTAGGACAGCAGATTGGAAACCTGAGTTAATGACCCCAAGAGAAAACACAGAATACCTGTGGGAAAGTTTGATTCTTCATGGAAGGTCTGTCAATGTACTTAGATTGGCAAATGCGAAACTCTTCTTCGAGGAGGAAAATGCTATGCAGAGGAAAATGCTCCCTGCTCTACACTTTATGACTAATGCTGTCCTTTTGAAAGCCCTTTATAGCAAGAAAAATTACGTAAAACACTCACACTCGACTGTCTCCCCACCACTTGAATTATCTGGAATATACATGTGCATATCTTCATGATTTAATAAACGAAATAAATCAACATTTCAATCGCAAAGGCAGAAAGCAGAGCTCACATGCAGAATAGATGGGTCCTTCTCAGAGGCCTTGTCTCCAGAAGGCTCCTCCACCACAGCATCTGGGGCAGCTAGGGAAACACAGAGCGAATGTCAATCATTGCTCATGTTGCCTAGGACGTATTCAGGCAGCTGGGCCTTATGTGCCCTTTGGACAGAGTGTGTGGATTGGATGATTATTAACTACAGATTGAGATGTTCGGCAAGGCTGTCTCTCTGGGTGGATGAAGGCAGGCACAAAACTGGAACAGGAAAAAAGGAAAAAGACAGGCCTTGGTGATCTAGCTAAGGGGAAACTAAACTAATCCATGTCAAATGGCCAATCTGACAAAGAGTAAACATTCAAGTGCATGGTATGAATCAAGACAGATTCATATGACATTTTTATGGTTTTCAGATTCAGTTACATTGCCACCCTCTTTGTGCTTCTTCCAAAATCAATTCACAGATGCGACTTTTGGATTCCTTTGCTCTTCTGTAAGATTTTGTTGTTGATGAAAAACAAACTGATTATGGGACTGAAATCAATTCTAGGAAAAGTACCTCATTAGATTTACTCACTAATTATTTTTCATAAACAAAATCAAATGCAAAAGATCTGAAAATACTAAATCCCATGATTTAAAATAGTCACTAACAACCTTGTGATAATTTTCTCCCCGTTTTTCTTTTCAATAGGCCGTGCGTGCCCTTAGAGTCAGTGTCTGTCCATACTCACGCTGCCCATGGACAGTGGGGCAGTTTCTCACACAGGGGAAGCAGGGGGAAGCACTGTCGCTCCCTACCCCAACAGAGTAAAAGATTTGCAGCAAGGTTGAGGGGGCCTGGGTCTGCACCAGTACAAATTTGAGTGCTGACTTGAGACTGTCCTTGGGTAGGTGCTTGTAGGCTTGGTGAGCTTTCGAGGTTTATTGTGATGTTATCTCCCTCTTAAGGGCCTTGAAACAGGGGCTGAGGAGCAACACAGCACTGATAGACGACGATCAACATTGTCCTCACACCTCTGTCACCCTCTCAGCTGACCAGGAGCATGTGGGCCCTCCATGTGCCTTTCACACAATGACTATGCCACGGCCAGCTGTTACATGCAACTTTGGCTACCCTGGGCTATGTGACACTGAAGACATCTTCTCAAGATGGGCTGCGTGTGGGAGCTGTGTAGGCTCTAGCACTGCCAAGCATGGCCACAGAAGCTGGCACTTTGTTGCCAGGTCACTGATAATCTTGTGCCTCGGTGCTGAGGGCCTGTCAGTAGTATGAACACAGGGACCCATGACTATGTTCAGATTTTGGGTCATTCATCTCGGCACCACCTCCATATGGAGAGAGGAAATATTTAGCGGCCTCCACATAGAGCTGGGGGTTATGAAGAGTTCCTTATGGAAAGTGTGCAGTGGTGGGAAGCTTCTTTTGAAAAGTAGATGCTTGTATTGTGTTGTGTGAGAGGGAAACTCTCCTGAGGACACACAGGCTCTCATACACACACGAACATTCACAATCACACCACCCAATATTGATAAACACCACGCCAAAACTCAAACACAAAAATTGCACCACCCACATGACATGGCTTCCAAGGACTCCAAATTTTCAAATTGTTTCCTAGATTATCTGGTGCTTTTATTTCATGCTTAAGCCTCATCCCCAACATGATCGTGAAATCAGGGGGACTACCAGAACAAACCGGCAAGAGAGCCCCACCTCCTTCAGCATCTAGCTTTATCCTTAGCAAGTGAGTGATTACACAATACGTACATTTTTCATCCGGTTTGTCGTCCACCGGCCCGAAGAGAAAGGAAAACACTGTGAGGATCGTATCCCCCTGAACACTGCTCACCTAGGCTTTTTGTTCTCTTAACTTCAGGACACCAGTTGAAAAACAGTCAATGTTTCTCAGTCAATGACCCCAAGAGAAAATCTACAGAATACCTGTGGGAAAGCTTTGAGCACTTCATGGAAGATGTCTCAAGTCCCTTTGAATTGGCAAGTACAAAATTCTTTTTACAAGGAAGAAACTCTGATGCTCAGGACGCTTCTTGCCATTCTCCAGTGTGAAAGTGATGCTCTCCTTTTTGCAAGCCCTCTTGGATCATATATCAGGTGGCAACAGACTCTCACTCAACATTCTCCCAACTAAGAGAATTACTCTATCATCTAGCAGGTAAGTGCACACATTTTACATCGCAATTTTATTGAAAGAAAAAAAAAATAAGAAAGCAACATTTCCATTGCCGAGGGTGGAAGGCCTTCTTACCTTCATCGTAGATGGGACCTCCTCATCCAGATCTTCTCTTCTTAGCTCCTCCACCACAGTGTACGACACCTCCTCCACCATGGTGTCGGGAAGCTCCTGCAGTACGGTGTCAGACGGAGCTAGAGGCATACAGAGTCACTGTCAGAGACGGAGCTAGAGGCATACAGAGTCACTGTCAGATATTGGTGGTGTTGCTCAGGACTGTCTCAGAGAGCTCAGCTTTAGGTTGATATGGGGCTAGAGAATGTGGAAGTGGGTGGTGAACAGTATGGACTGAGAGCCTTCTGGGATATTCTCGTTGGTGGATGAAAGAAGGCCAAGAAAGAGCCAGGCAAGAAAGAGAAACTAAAGCCTTTGACGGTCTAGCTCAAGGGAATCTAATCCATCAAATAGCATCTAAAATGCATGCTATGTTTCAATGACAGGATTCTGATTCCTCCTGCTCTTCTTAAAGCCTGGCTAAATTCTCACTTCCTCTAATGTTACATAACCATTTCAGCATCCACGCATTCATACATGATGCTAGTGTCTTCAGCATGTGTAATACTGGATATTTTACTTTTATTGTGATGGACTTTACATCCTATTGTGCTGCTTTTAATCATTTGTAACTATATCGGTCAATAGCATTGATTAAATTCACAATGCTGTGGACCCAGCCTTACTATCTAGACCCAAAACATTTCAAGGAATAAATCACTCTGCCTTGACAGTCTTTCCAACCCTTGTCATCTCTCCTTTCTGTTTCTAGGAATTGGGCTTTTTCAGAAACCTCATATCAATGGAATCATAAATTGTTTTTCTCTGTACGTCTGATGTCAATAAGACTAATTTTGCATTGTCGATCTATATGGTACCTTATTTAAAATCTAACACACTTTATTGGCTGAATAGTACCCCACTAGGAGGACCTACCACATTTGATCCATGCAACAGGTGATGAAATTAGGGGTTCTTGCTACCATCTGACTATTGTGAATAATGCCATTATGAACATTGGTTTCTGTATGAGACACTACATGTGATATGTGATAAAATGGTCTTGTCAAAACTCACAGTATGTCAGAGCACAAGAGTAAGTTTTAGTAGACTATATGGACCTTTAATTAAAAATGTACTGATACTTTTTCATTCATTTTCTTAAATGTATCTTATGAATGTTATATATTTGTAATACAGGAAATGTGAGGTACAATATAAGACCTTTGTGTATTATCTAGCAAATTTTCGTGGTATTTTAACCTGTTCTAAATTACATCTATCACGGAGCGAGATATTCAGATAATGTTGCAAAATCAGCTAATGTGTGAACATGAACTAGAGACCTCGTTTACTATTGAACACGATCAGATTGTGAATTGTCATTGCATCCTGACCTCCATGGTGACAGCACCACTGATGGACTAAATACATGTGTGTTTATACTCATGAAATAAAAGATAAATATGACAGCCATTTTACAATAGTCACTTAAATAAGGGACACTGAAGAATTTTTCTGGAAGTACCGTAGTGAGCATTATTTCCACAGTACCTTCATCTTGCTTGTCGATCAAGTGTGCCATGTCTTGGGTGAGAAACGAACTCTTTCCGCCCACTTCACGCTGCCCCTCTGATAAATATAAAGAACAGGCTCTGTTCTTTCTTCCTCTTCCTTAAAGCGGCCTGGGAAATGCATGACAATACATACAACAATAGACATCTTGCTGGCAGAAGACCAGAGGGAAATTAGAAATAATTTCTGCACTGCTACCCAGATGACCCTCCTGAAGCCAAGTTAGGCTTAGGGAGATCGTGCAGTTTGGTGTGCACATGAAACATCCACCAGACAGATTTTGTGGATGAATACCTTAATTTAGTCGACACATTATAGAAACACAGCAAAGCACAGTGAATGCGTCAGGTCTCCTGGATTCCAAACTCATTTAGAAGCTGCTTGTTGTGATGTTATCGCCCTAATTCTTAACTTCCTTGGGAAAGAGCCTAAGCAGTGTCCCCAACTGTGGCAAATGTGTACAGTGCTACGTGGAGCCTCAACCTTGTAGAATCTTAGAGCTAATGAGAAGCTTGTGGACCCTACAAGTGCCTTTCACACTAATGACTACGACAAAGTCAGCTGTTAGATGCAAATATACCTGCCATGGACTGCGTGACCACTGAGGCATCCCATTCATGATGGGCTGTGTGTGGGAGGTGGTTGGCGCTTCCAGGGATGGCCACAGATTCGGAAACTCCTTGTTCTGTGGCTAATGACCCTGTGGCAGAATGGTGAGTACAGGACAGTGGTCAAGAGCATCAACTTAAGGACCCACACCGGAGTCACATTATGCCTCTTTCACGAAGAAGGTCAAAGATTTCGGCCATTCTTCACTGCACGACTTCCATCTGAGGAGATGGATTAGTAACAAACGTCCAGATACAGTCGGAGAGCGGAAAGAAGGAGTTAATAATGTAAAGTGTACAGTAGTGAGGAGGTTTCTTTAGAAGATGAAAGCATGTCTTGTGTTGTGTGAGTGGGTCAATCTCCTGAGAAAACACAATCTCATGCAGACTCACATTCACAATCACACCACACAAACACATAAAAACTCCAAATGTCTAAAACACCCGAGCTTCACACCTACGTATTATCCTTGCTTCTCAGGAGTAAACAACTGATGAGAGAACTTTCCTGTGTGACCACTGTCTGTCATTACACCCCTAACCCTCATCCCCGGGGCAGGATTGCAGAATCACGGGCCTTCCACACCAAATCGGCAGGAATGGCCCACCTTCCTCAGCACCTAGCTTTCTCGTCAGTGATTGAGTGATTAAACAATACGTACCTTTTTCACTGGGTCTGTCATACGCCTGTCATGGGAGAAAGGAAAACACTGTGAGGATCATATACCCCTGGACACTATTCGCACAGGCATTCTGTTCTCTTGATGACTCGAGGATACCAGATGGGAAACAGTGCCCGAGTCAACCACCACAAGGGAAATTGTATAGAACACCTATAGGGAAGCTTGAGGCACTTCATAAAGGCTGTCTCAAGCCCCTTTGATTTGGCAATTACAACATTCTTTTTGCTTGGAGGAAACTGCTCTATAGAGGACACTGGTTATGACCCTACAGTCTGTAAGTAATGCTGCCCTTTTTGAATGCTCACTTGATTCAGCTTTCCGGTGGTCGTAGACTCTCATTTGACATTCTCCTAACTAGTACACTGTCTTTATCTTCTAGCAGGTACATGCTCACATTTTCAGATTGTCATTTTATTGAAAAAGAAGTAAAGCAACATTTTCATTTCTGAGGGTGGAAAGCCTTCTTACCTTGAGAGCAGATGTGATCTCTGCACTGGACGACAATCTAGGAAGCTGCTGTACCCCGGTGGTAGCGGGAGCTAAGGGGACACAGAGTCACCGTCAGTTATTGGTGATGCTGCTCAGGACTGTCTCAGAGAGCTCTGCTCAATGTCATTGTGGGGCTGGAAAATGTGGAAGTGAGTGGTGAACAGTATGGACTGAGCGTCTTCTGGGTCATTTGCGTTGGTAGAGAAAAGAAGGCCAAGGAAAGAAGCAGGGAAGAAAGGGAAACCGAGTCTTTGAAAGTCTACCTCAAGGGAATCAAATCCATCAAATAGCATCTAAATTGTATGCTCTGTTTCAATGACAGGATTCTGATTCTCCTACCCTGCTTAAAGCCTGGCTAAATTCTCATTTCCTATCATTTACAAGACCATTTCGGTATCCATGCATTCATATATGCCTCTTGTCCTTAGCATGTATAATATTGGAAAGTTTACTATTATTGCAATGAAGTTTACATCGTATTTAGGTGACTTTTAGTCATTTCTTACTATATCTGTCAGCAGCATTGATTACATCACAGTGCTGTGGACCCATCCCTGCTGTCTAGACCGAAAATATTTCTAGGCATAAATCACTCTGCCTTCATCCTTCTTCCAGTCCTTGCAATTTTTTTTTCTGACTCTAGATAGAAAATTCTGGAATTGAGCTTTTTCAGAAACCTCATATGCGTGGAATCATAAATTACTGTCCTTATGTGCAGACACGATATCATTAAGCTATCCATTTTTTCAAGGTCTGTCCATGTTGTAGCCTATTTTAAAACCTGATTACTTTTATTGCAGAATACTATCCCACGAGGTGTATACATCACATTTGATCCACTCATCGTTTGATGGACTTTGGGGTTCTTTCTGTCTGGCTATTGGGAATAATGCCATTATGAACATTGGTGTATGATACACTACTGGTAATATAAGAAGTTATGATACTGTGAAACTCACAGAATGTCACAGCAGTAAGGGTGAATTTTAATAGAATGTATGGTCTTTTAATTAAGAAAATGAACTGATATTTTTTCACTCATTGTTACAAATATATCTCATAAACCTAAGATGTATTGAATAGCGGAAACTGGTGGGGTAGGATGTCGGTACATTCTGTATTATCTAGTCACCTTTCCTGTGAATATAAACCTGTTCTAAATAATGTCTATTAATTTCTACAAATCTGACACCTAGTATCAGGGAGAGATCTATTCAGATAATGTTTCAAAATCAGCTAATGTGTGAACATGTAGTAGAGACCTTGTTTACTATTAAACATGAACCATTTTGTGAGTTGTCCTAGCATCCTGACCTCCATGGTGACAGCACCACAGATGGACTGAATACACGTGTATTTCCACCCACGAACTAAAAGAAATTTGAGGCTTAGCATTTTTACAAATTATGGGTCACTTAAATAGGGGACACTGAAGCAATTTTCTTGAAGTAACTTAATTAGCATTATTTTCCCAGTACCTTTATCTGAGTCATAAACATGGACGGTGACATCTTTTGAGAAGCGGACTCTTCTGCCACCCTCCTTCATTGATTCTATATGATCATCCTCGTCATCACAGCAACCTGAGAAATGCATGACAATACAGAGAACTGTAGACATCTTGCTGGCAGAAGACCACAGGGAAGTTAGCAATAATTTATTCATAGCTGGACAGAAGACCCTCCTGAAGCCAAGGTAGACTTAGGAAAATCATGTAGTTTAGTGTGCACATAAAACACATACCAGACAATTTTCGTGGCTGAATACCTGAATTTAGATGAGACATTATAGAAACACAGCAAAGCACAGTGACCACATTTGGTTGCCTAGGTTCAAGTGTATTTGCACACATGAAGTACAAGAAAAGCATGGCTTAGCCTTTTTTCAAAATATCGGTCACTTAAATATGGAAAACTGAAGGGTTTTTCTTGAAGTAACTTAGCCGGCATTATTTTCACAGTACATTTATCTGTGTCGAATAAATGCACCGTGATTTCTTTTGAAAAGCGGACACTTCTGCTGCCCTATCTCATTCTTGTAGTTGAACGTGAGGACCGTGCTCTTGTCTTATATCATCCTCCTCCTTACAGCAGCCTGGGAAATGCATGACAATACAGAGAACTGTAGATATCTTGCTGGCAGAAGACAACAGGGAAATTAGCAATAATTTATTCACAGGTGCTCAGAAGACCCCCCCTGAAGCCAAGGTAGAGTTAGGAAGATCGTGCAGTTTTGTGTGCATGTAAAACATCCACCAGTCAGATTTCATGGGCGAATAACTTCATTTAGTTAAGACATGATAAAATAGCAAAAAACAAGGCCTGGGTCCTGTTGCCTAGGTTCTAATGGCATCTAGAAGCTTCATCTCCCTGCAAAAGTCCTGCAGAACCCTCGGGGCCACAGTGCCCTCTTCTGCGATGACCAAATGTTGGTCATCGCAGAAGAGGGCCTATTTATGACTATTACCTGATGAAGCTAAAAGTGATTGAATACAGGTAAATCTTCATAATAAAAGTGACTGGTGCCAAGTCATTGCTCTGTAAGTGTCCAATCATTGTGTGACTTCAAGTACAAGCTAGATGTTCGGTAGTTGTTACATCCAGAGAGAGGACTTGGGTGACTCCAGAGCAAGGCAGGGTAGAAGGTTACTTTTCATTGTTCCCAAAGGGGTGATGTTTTCTATCCCATGGGAAATATCGGTTATCGTCTCGTGGGATCCCCAGAACAACCCTATAGCAGGGATGCAAATTAGGTACTCAGACCCAATCTTTACAGTGAAGATCACAGAAATTTAGAGAGATTAAGCAAAGAGCCCAGAGTCAAAAGAGTGACGAGTGATGGGTTTAGAGTAAGAACGTGTTTGTTGTCCTGAGGACAGAGGTCCAAAACCCCTCTGAATTCGTCTCTGGATACCTGAAGCAAGAGCTCCCCTCACTGTCTTTCTGAAATGCGCCTGCCCCAGGTTTCTGTGGAAGAGAGATGATGGCCTAGAGGAGGAGGCTGAGCCATTAGGAGACCAAATCTATCACACAAGTCTCTAGCTCTTACCTTTCAGTCTCTAACATCATATATGAGACTTGCCTTCGATCATAGCATCTCAGAGGGCCAGGGACATCTCAACTTGTTGCTATCCTGCCCCCGTATTTGCCCACAGTCAACTGTCTCACTGTGAGCCTTCTCCGTGACCAGGGTACCACCTCGAGTCACCAGTGGTCTGGGCAACTCCCAAGCCAACTGACAACATTCTAGACCAACTGCCACATGATAACATTCTAAAACTTAGTTTCCCTTTCATGATCATCCCTGGATGTAGAGTTGATGTCCTCAACCCGAGGATGTGGTGCTTTAGTGCATCAATAAATTAAGGCTGAAAGCTCCACTGTTTGCTGACTACTGATCTGAGCAACCATCTGAGCAGCCTGTGCTAAGGCCTGGCTTAGAGCAGATTCTGGCTGCTCTGACTCTGAGTGTGTGCCTTCCCTGCCCGAGTCCTTCTTCAACAAAATTCAGTCTCTACTTCTGTCTCCTCCAACCCTACATCATGCAGTGGCAGTGGGCAGAGTCCTATGTCTTCTGAGACAGATCTCTCCTTACGACCCCACACTAGGAAACTCCTAGAGATCCACCAAGACCCTCCTAACCTCTGTCACCAAATGTTCATTCCTCTTACCCAAGGACACTGTCCCTTCTCACCACTCTCCAAGGCAGTTCCCAAATACCCAGGAATTCTGTCCACATCAAACCATGGAAATCTCAATGTGAATTCCCAGTTTCCTCCCTTTGTAAAGCCTCTTGATTTAGACTGCTAATATTTGGTGTCAAATTTCAGCATCCACGTTCTGAAGAGTTGACCTGTAATTCCCCTTTCCTGTCATGTCTATGGCTGGGATAGTAGAAAGAGTCTCCTGACCCAGAGAAATCAGTATTGGTGTGTTCCATAACTATCGGTTCACTGGAAAATGCATACAAAATTGGCACTAGGAAATCACACATTTTTCTAAATTGAGGAAAATATTTAAGGCAGCCTGCCTATTAGAAGAATCATAAATATCATCAATAAAGTAATATGACAAAAAATAAAACATATGACTGTGTAGTAAAATTAAGATGGTGAAAATAATTTTTAAAAAGATGAGGAATGACTTTCAGAAAAAAAAAAATAAAACAAAAAACAAAAAAAACCTAAGCAGCCCATATAAAGGAACAGCAATCGGATCAATAGAAACATACCTGCTTCCCATCTTTAGAACTTAAGGTGTGAGAAGCTAATAACCTATCTGTTCTTTCTCAGCTCACAGACAGATACCTGGAATGCAAGGCAAGATGGGCATCATCACACAACCACAGAGCTAGGCCATCAAAGAACTTTCAGGGTGAACGCACATTGCATGTTACGGATCAACTGATGCTCTGTAGACAGGTGTGTGTTTACATAGACTGTGTGGCATCTAAGAGTAAATGTTTTGTTTCAAAAACCGAATCTCAGGCCCCAATATTATTATTCTTTTTAAGAAAACAAGTTATGAGAAAATTACCAGGCCCCGAAACACAATTCATTGTGAAAATTTCAGAGTGTAATGGGAGAAAGCTAATAATTTAAAATAAAACGTGCACCTATTATTGATGGAAATACCATCTTCACACATTTCTACTACTTCTGAGTCAACAGACATTTGTAGGGAAATGCAAAATATATGCCAGATGAAATAAAAAGTAATATTAACAGATATTCAATTTTGAAAAGTGATATTTCTCTAAATATACAATTGCATATGTATACGTACATATATGTATACTTAATCAACAAATTATACAAACTGATCATGACTGGGATTGGAAGCCTGTCACTATGCTTTACTGCCTCTCTCGACTTTTAAAGACATGAGGACTCCATGGATATAAGGGTGGACTGACTGACCCACCATGGAACATCTCTAAGAGCTGTCACTGTCCTGATCCTATTTAAACAGAAGCTTTCTCCTTCCTCCTTTCAGGTGGGGCTCACTGCATGCCCCACATTCTACCACTTCCCAGGACAGGCTTCTTCAAATGCAGTCTACCATCCCCATGATGCTTTGCCTCCCTGAAGCCTCAATTTAGCATCCTGCCATTACAATTATTTATCCTTCTGGCATCTATTACAAGTTTGAATTATATCATTTTCAGTGTGACTATTAAATACATGTTTTTCTAATTAGACTGTAAGTTATGTGAGGGCAGGGGAGTCATTGGCACTTAATACTTTCTGAAGATATACACTCCCCTTTGGGATTTCATGAGTTTGGATATAATCCTCTAGTCCTGACATAATGTCTATCCCTCCCTTCCCTGCATAGCACATCCTTTCTGAGGGAGATATCAGCCCAACTACAAATTAAGTCTTAACAATGAGGTGAAGCGGTACACAGGTAGTACAAAGAAGGGATTCTGAATTATATCTGGGTCAAATTCTCGTATTCGGGCCAATTCCTTTACTAAGCTCAATTTCCTCATTTATCCAGCAACTGTAATTCATTGCACAGAATATGCTACTCTCCTGGACTCTGGGACAGAACAGAGCAGTAACAACACTTGTAAGGTAAATGGTGATAAAACGAGAGGGATGGCAGATCAAAAAGGGAACTAGAGTAGGGAGTGTGTATTCTGAGAAAGGGGGAGGGTTTTCCATTTAGAATAGGATGTCCAGTAAGGCTACCAGAGAAGGAGGCATTTCTGAAATGGAAAACAGTGTCTATTTCTCAGGCTTGTGGAGATGATTACTATGAAGATGCACAGATGTTTCAACAGTCTTCTATAGGTCCACTTTGGACCTGGACCAAAGAGATCTCTAAGGAAAAGGCCTGGCATCTGAACAGAAGGGGAACGCTCGGCATCACAGAACTGGGACAGCTGTCCACTGTCCCACCAGGAACAGTGATCCCGCGGGCAACTGGGCTCAGCAAAATGCAGGTCAGGGAAAAACGCTGACACTGGGGGATCCGTGACGAGGACGGCACTCAGGCGAGCCGCATAGTTACCGTGGCAAGGACGAGCGCTCGGGAGAGGATGCACCCAGACAATCCGTTGTGCGGCTGGAGTCAAGGTGTGGCCTTCAACGGTGACACGTGTGGCTTCTGGCAGAGACAGTGGTGGGACTTCCTGCAGAGATAGGGGTGTGGCTTCTGGGGGAGATGTAGGTGGGACTTCCATCAAAGGCCTAATGTGGGGCTTTTGGCCGAAGGGAACTCTCCCGGGCCACTAGCCCTGGAAGATGCCATGTATAGTGTGGTGGTGGCAGCTAAGCTTCAGGTTGTGCAGTCATTTAGTAGGACAGGCGGAGGCTCTAGTCCAGTGGAGTCGTCGGATCGCGCCAACCGTGTGCGGTGCTTGGTGCGTAGAACATGCGTGAATGACTGCGGGCCAACAGGCGGCAAGGTCAGGCCGGTACTTCTCTCTTTTGGGGCAGCCGGAGCCTGGGACGTGAGTACAGATGGTGAGGAATGACTGAGGGCTGGGCTGCCTGTGCGACCTCCTCTCCGAAGGCCTGAGTTTTACTGCTCAGTACAAGTCCTGGTACACAGAAAGCTTTCAGTACTAGTTGCATGAATAACCTCCGAGTCCAGAGACCTGGGTCTAATTTGGGCACCTTCCTCTTTGGTTGTGTGGACCCAGACTACCAACAATGAGCATAGAATATACCCTACCCCTCCTTCAATCCTAATGGATGATAAATGAAAGAAAAGGTAATTATGTGTACTCATGCTCCGTATATCAGAGGCTTCATCTGCCTTGTGAGGTGGCCTAGGGAAAAAATGGGAAATACAGAGTCAAGTTGGAAACCCATGCTCCTGGGATGTTGTAGCCGAACCCCAGGATCCATTATTGTCCTCACCTCTACACTGTGCATATTGTGACCCCCTGGCCCTGCTGACGGTGTCTCTGTTTGGGACTTAGTCAATCTCAAGAGACCAGTCACCAATTCTGTGGAAGCAAGTGTTTCCTCTAGATTTCTGCCAGCCATGGAGGGGCTGGAGAGGCAATTGGCCACAGACCTCTCTCTCATAAAAGAGCATTCAGCACCTCAAACATGGATGATGTGTGGAGGCTGATGAGCTCATGATAGTGTGCAATAGCTGTAATGCCAGTGGAATTGCTCTTTCTCTCATGCAGTTCTGGGAGTGCCCTTTAAATGAGGAGCAAACATGAGCACAGAAGCACGAAGTTGCTTCTTTACTTTAAAAAGAAGAGAGTTTACTTTTTATGTACCAAATGGAACACACTAGAAGAGCTTTGTCCCTTGACTAAGTGCCTGGGAAGGAGTCGTGTGCCACACTAGAGTACATCCATCATAGGTCATTAACAAAAACAAAACCACTGTCTCCTACATATGATTCCCAGGAGTGCTAACCAAGCAATGGCTAAGCTCTGACATTGTTCTGGTGTAGGGGGAGGTAAGAAGAAGACTTGTGGGCAAAATAATTTTTAAATAGAAGAACAAGCAGAGAGGATGAAAAGTATGGCACTCTCAAAGCCCACGGAATCAATTCTTCCTGTGACATTCAGAAAGTAAAAGAACACATCAGACTTCTACACATATTTATTTATTATTTTTTTTGCATAATTTCACGTCTTCTTTCCTCAGTTTTCCAAGCAGCAGGTGCTACTAACTGTTTCCGGGCCACTCTCCCATGGAATCTGACCTGCATGTTGGTACCTACCTGCAGTCTTCGTCCTTGCTGCTGAAGTCAGAGAAGCTCTCTAACACATAATCCTTAGATACAGAAACATGAGCAATACCATTATTAAAAAGAGAGACTCCCCCATTCCTTCTAGTTTCCTTGAGTCTATGGTGAATCACAGGCATTACCTTGATGTTCCCCACAATTCATGCACCTTTCCTGGGCTCTGTGGAGTAGTAGCCCTTCACCTAGACATTGATCACAGTTACCAAACTTCAAACAGAGATGCCAAAGGAGTCTCCTTTTACCTTATCACTTTCATTTGCCCATGATAGCTCTCATCTCAAAACAGACTAACAAAAAATCCAATTGTTACATTCAAACTTAAATGAGACTAGTAGAATTGACCTATTGGATGTTTTCTCGTATTTCGGTTCACTGAGTCCATTAAATAAAGCCACATCAGGCCACTGGCCAAAGTTCTTTCCTGTTCAACTACCTCCTTTCACTACACACCAACGCTTGTTCCCAACAGGAACCCAGAATCCGGGGATTCCAGACCAAACCTGCAAAAAAGCCCCGCCTTCTTCATCACCTAGATATTCCTCAGCAAGTGATTGATTTCATGATACACACATTTTTCATCCGCTGCCACATCCAACTGTGATTAGAGAGGTAAAAACAAACAAACAAATGAACAAAACAAAACAGTGAGGCTCACTTTATCCAAGACACTGTGCATCTTTCAGTTCCCTTGATGACCTTTGGACACCAGATGAGAAATAGTAGTTGAGTCAATGACCCCAAAGGAAACATAAGAGAGACGTGAGGAAAAAGCTGAAACTCACAATGGAAGGTCTCTCATGTCCCTTTGGTTTGGCAATTTCAAATTTCCTTTCAAAGACAAAAACATTCTGCAGAGGAACTCTATGCTCTACCACACAGCATATAACTGCTGCTGTCATTTCTGGGTGCCTGCTTAACACAGGTATCGGTGGAAATAGCTTCTCACTAGAGAGTTTCTCTACCTAGTAACTTGTGTTTGTCATCTAGCACGTAAATATTCACATTTCATATGCTAATTTTACTGAAAAATAGAAAAAACAGCTATTGGAATAATCTCTTCTGCAAGTTTTTGTTGTTGATGAAAAGCAAACTGATTTGGGGACCGAACTCAAGTCTAGGGAAAGTATCTCATTAGATTTACTCGCTAATCATTTTTCATTAAAAAAAAAATCCAATGCAGAATATTGGAAAATTCTGAAATTCCATAAATTAAAATAGTCACTATTAACTGTGTGATATTTTCTTTCTAGTTTTTTTTTTCACTAAACTATGCATGTCCTTTGAGTCATTGGCTGTCCATATTCACGCTACCTATGGACAGTAGGACATTTCCTCACACAGGGGAGGCTGGGGAAAGCACTGACGCCCTCTACCCCATAGCATAAGAGATGTGCAGTAAGGCTGAGGGGCATCTAGGTCGCCACCAGTTCAAATTTGAGTGCTTCCTTGCCACTGTCCTAGCGTAGGTTTTTACAGGGTTTGTGAGCTTCTAAGGTTTGTTGTGATCTTATCTTCCTGACTCAACTGCCCCGAAACAGGGACTGACAACACACTGACAGTAGTTGTTCAGCATTTACCTCTCACCTCTTACAACTTCTCAGCTGACCAAGAGCATGTGGGCCCTTCAGGTGCCTTTCACACCAAGGGCTATGCCATGGCCAGCTGTTGTATGCACTTGTGGCTGCCCCGGGCTATGTGGCACTGAGGACATCTTCTCAAGACGAGCTGTGTGTGGAGCTGTGTAGGCACTAGCACTTCCAGACATGGCCACAGAAGCTGGCACTTTGTTACTCGGTCACTGATAATCATGTTCCACAGTAGTGAGGGCAGGCCAATGGTACAGAGCATGAACACAAGGAACTCATGACTGGGTTCAAATTTTGGATCTTCCATAAATGAGGTTAGTGCTTGTGCCATTCATCTCTGCACCACCTCCACATGAGCAGAAGTACTATTAAGCAAATGTCCAGATACAGCCAGAGGAAGGAAAAGTTAATTATGGAAAGTGTGCAGTGATGGGAAGCTTCTTTTAAAAAGCAGACAAATGTGCTGTATCATGTGTGTAGGAAAATCTCATACGGACACACAGTAACTCATACATGGACATTCACAATCACACAATGCACATACATTGAAAAACACTACCCCAAAACTTCAACACACAAACCTCAGTACCCACATATTATTACTTCCAAGCACTGCAAACATTCAGAGCTTTCTTAGACTATTGGTTGCCTTCACTACACCTCAGTCCTCATCCCCAGCAAGATCGCAGAATCAGGGGGAATTTCTGACCAAATCAGCACCCAGCTTTATCCTCAGCTAGTGAGTGCTTGACAATATATTCATTTTTCATCAGATCTGTCAGCCGCCTGTCATAAGAGAACGGAAAACACTGTGAGGATCATATCCCTCTGGACACTGTGCTCCCAGGCCTTCTGTTCTCTTGATGACTTTAGGAAACCAGTTGAGAAACATTGCCTGAGTCAATGACCCCAAGAGAAAACGTACAGAACACCTTTGGGAAAAGATTGAACTCTTCATGGAAGTTGTCTCAAGTCCCTTTAAATTGGCAATTACTTTTTTTTTTTTTTCAGAGAAGAAACGGTGCTGCTGATGACACTGCTTGCAATGCTCCAGTGTGAAAGTAATGCTGTCCTTTTTGAATGCCCTCTTGAATCGGATATCAGCTGGTCACAGACTGTCACTGAACATTTTTCCACTAGTGCATTGTCCCTATCATCTGCCAGGCACATGCTCACATTTTTATATCGTAATTTTATTGAAAAAGAAAGAAAGCATTTCCACAACGGTCTCCTGAAGCTCTTTCACCACGGTGTCAGGAAGATCTTGCACCACACTGTCAGAGGAAGGTAGAGGAACACAGAGTCACTGTCTGTCATTGGTGGTACTGCTCAGGACTCTCAGAGATCTGTGCTTTAGGTGGATGTGGGGCTAGAGAATGTGAATATCGGTGGTAAACAATATGGACTGAGCTGCTGCTGGGACATTGTCTTTGGTGAATGAAGAAGGCCAAGGAAAGAAGCAGGCAAGAATGAGACATAGAACCTTTGACAGCCTAGTTAAAGGGAATCTAATCCATCTAACATCAATGACAGGGTTCAGACCTTCCTGCCCTTCTTAAAGCCTGGTCCAATTCCAACTTCTTCTAAAGTTACAAGGTCATTTCAGCATCCTTGCATTCATACATGCTGCTAGTGTCTTCAGCATGTATAATATTGGTTATTTTACTTTTCTTGTAATGAACTTTACATCATATTTATGCTGCTTTTAATCATTTGTGACTATATCGGTCAATAGCGTTGATTACTTTCACTGCTGTCTAGTCCCAAAACATTTCCCCAGAATAAATCACTCTGTCTGGATCCTATTTACAGCTACTTTTCTGTTTCTAGGAATTGGGCTTTTTCAGAAACCTCCTAGCAGTGGAATCATAAATTACTGACTTTCTGTTTACTCCTGATGTCAATAAGCCCCATATTTTTTCAAGGTCAACTATTGTTATATCCTATTTTAAAATCTAATTCAGTTTTATGGCTGAACAGAATCCCTCTGGGTGTACACATCACACTTGATCCACTCATTCTTTGAAGGACTTCGGGGTTCTTTCCATCTGTCTATTGTGAATAATGCCATTATGAACATTGGTATATGATACACTACTGGTAATATGAGATGTTATAATCCTGTGAAACTCAAAATGTCACAGCACAGAGAGTCAATTTTAATGGAATGTATGGAATTTTAATTAATAAAAATGTATTGATACTTTTTCACTCATGTAACAATTATATCTCATAAATCTAAGATGTTTTTAATAGGGGAACTGGTGGGTAGGAGGTGGGAATATTCTGTATTATCTGGTCAACTTACATGTCAATCTAAACCTGTTCTAAATAATGTCTATTAATTTTTACAAATCTGAGTTGTAGTATCAGGGAAAGATCCATTCAGATAATGTTGTAAAATCAGCTAATGTGTGAACATGAACTGGAGACCTTGTTTACTATTGAATGAACACGTGAGATGTCAGTGCATCCTGACCTCCATGGGGACAACACCACGGATGGACTGAATACAAGTGTATTCGCACACATGAAGTGAAAGAAAAGCATAGCTTAACATTTTTTCAAGATATGGGTCACTTAAACATGGGACACTGAAGAGTTTTTCTTGAAGTAACTTACTCAGCATTATTTCCACAGTATATTTATCTGTGTTGAATAAATGCACCGTGATTTCTTTTGAGAAGCGGGCACTTCTGCCGCCCTATCTCATTCTCGTCGTTGAACGTGAGGACCATCCTCTTGTCTTATATCATCCTCCTTACAGCAGCCTGGGAAATGAATGACAATACAGAGAACTGTAAACATCTTGCTGGCAGAAAGACCACAGAAAAATTAGCAATAATTTGTTCACAGCTGCCCAGAAAGACCCTCCTGAAGCCAAGGTAGACTTAGGAAGATCATGCAGTTTGGTGTGCACGTAAAACACCCACCAGTCAGATTTCCTGGGTGAGTAACTTCATTTAGTTAAGACATAATAAAAACAGTGAAGAACAGGGACCTTGTTCTGTTGCCTTGGTTCTAATGGCAATTAGAGGCTTCATCTCCCTGCGAAAGTCCTGCAGAACCCTCGGGGCCTCTTCTGCAATGAGCAAATGTTACCATGGCCTACTTATTACTACTACTACCTTTTGAGGCTAAAATTGATCGAATACAGGTAAAGCTTCAAAAAATAAGTGACTGTTGCCACGTAATTGTTCTGTAAGTGTCCAATCATTGTGTGACTGCAAGTACAAGCTAGATGTTCGGTAGTGGTGACATCCAGAGAGGGGACTTGGGTGACTCCACAGCAAGGGAGGGTGGAAGGTTACTTTTCATCATTCCCAAAGGGGTGATGTTTTCTATCACATGGGAATATCTGTTGTCGTCTCCTGGGATCCCCGCAACAACCCTGCAGCAGGAGAGGCAAAGCAGGAGCTGAGACCCATTCTTTACCGTGAAGATCATAGAAATTTAGAGACATTAAGTGACTTGCCCAGAGTTACAAGAGTGCTGAGAGATGGGTTTATTGTAATAATGTGTTTGGTGTCCTGAGGACAGAGGTCCAGAACTCTTCTGACACCTGACTTCATCCCTGGATGCCTGAAGCAAGCGCTCTCCTCACTGTCTTTCTGAAATGCACCTAACACTGGTTTCTGTGGAAGAGAGGTGATGCCCTTGAGGAAGAGGCTGAGCCACTAGGAGTCCACCATATGCGAGACTTCTCTCCGATCATAGTGCCTCAGGGGACCAGGGACACCCCAACTTGTTACTATCCTCCCCCAGCATCTGCTCACAGTCAGTTAGTTATCTCACTCTGAGCCTTCCCAATGACCAGGTTACCACCTCGAGCCACCAGTGACCTGGGCGACTCTCAAACCAACTCAGAACGTTCTGGACCTAGTGCCACATGACAACATTCTAAAACTTAGCTCCCCTTTCAGGACCAAACCTGGATGTGGAGTCAATGCCCATGCCCCAAGGATGTGGTTCTCATGTGATCCAATGAATTAAGGCTGAAGGCTTCACTGTTTGCTAACTATTGCTCTGAGCAACTGTCTCAGCAGCCTGAGCTAAGTCCTGCCTGACAGTGGACTCTGGCTGCTCTGGTTCTGAGCATGCACCTTCCCTGCCCAAATCCTTCTTCAACAAAATTCAGTCTCTACTACTGCCTCCTCCATCCCGACACTGTGCAGGGGCAGTGGACAGAGTTCGATTTCCTCTAAGAAGGAACTCTCCTTAGCCTATGACCCCACACCAGGACCCTCAAAGAGAACCACCAAGCCCTCCTAATCTATGTCACCCAGTGTTCATTCCACCACCTTGAAGGCTCTGTCCCATCTCACCAGTCTCCCAGGCAGCACCCAAACTCCCAGTGATCCTGTCCGTATCAAGCCATGGACATGCCTCATGAAATCAGTTTCTTAACTTTCTAAAATCTCTGGATTCAGAATCCTTACATTTAACTCGTATTTTGGCATCCACATTCTGAGGAGTTGACGTGGGATTCCTCTTTCCTGTCATGTCTACTGCTGGGGTGGGATCTCAATCTCTGTGAATCTATGGAACTATTCTCCCAGGATAGGAAGAATTGAAGCAGTATAGAAGTGTTTCCTCTGGATCAGTTCTCTGGAGAGTGAGGACAAAGTGTTCACTAGGAAATCTTCCATTGTTCTAACTTTAGGAAAATAGTTAAGACAGCCCACTTGAGAGAAGAATCAGAAATATCAATTAGGTAATACTACAAAACTTTAAAGACACTTACAATCCTGGAGTCAAATTGGGAGTGGTGGCAATGGTTTTAAAAATGACAAACGTATTTTCAGACAAGCTTATCCATCCCCTTTGAAGGAGCTGCATTCAGAAGGTCGATATGAACCTACTTCCAGAACAAATGAAGTTCCCATCTCAAGGTCTAGAGCAGTGAGTATCTGAGAACTTTTCGCTTTCTCCCTCTCAGCTCACAGAGTGACAGTTGCAAAGGAAGGCAAGAAAGGCATCATCACATTTCCATGGTGACGGGTCATGTCACACAACTTTCAGAGTGAACATGTGCTGCACACTTTGGGTCCAACTGCTGCTATGTAAACATATGTGTGTTTACATAAGCAAGGGTAGAATTTAAGAGAATTAAAGAAGTTGTTGTTTTTTTTTTTTAAATAACCACGTCCCCCACCTTCTTATTCTCTTTCTGAAAAGATCATATATGAGAAAAAGCGACTTGCCCATGCAAATATAGCTGATAGTGAGAATTTCAGGGTGAACATGTCAAATCCAACACGTTGGATGTAGTACTATTTTTTATTACAGTGTGATCAGTACCAATTTCTACTATTCCTGAGTCACTAGACATTTCTAAGACACACAACTGGGAAAACATTAGTAGAAATCAGTTTTCAAATTTGTATTTCTCTCTAAGCATATGTTATATAAATTCTCTTATTCTCTGCATCTATATTCTTAATTTACATAATTAAATCTATATACTTAATTATTTCTCAGTCTCTGTAAATTCATTGAACCATTTCATGGCGTTACATCTATTAAAAACTGGCTATTCACTGAAAACGCAAGAATAAAGAATCACTATCTTTTAATAGTGAGTTGGGTGAAAATATATAATCAATGCTTTTGTAAATGAAAATTGTAGATGACCCGAAACTCTAGAATTCAACGTGTGTTTTGGCACATATGTGGAAACCCAATCACACTCATTCTTATGATAACGTGGTGAACACTTGCCGTAGGAATGCAAAGTACCAGGCCCCAAAAGATGGAGCTAGTGACAATTTTAGGATATAGATGAGAGTTTTGCCATATTCAAAGAAAATGTAAATCATTGCAGATTTACAGATAATTTCTTTATTAAACAGGTCACTGATAAGGTATAAAACCTATATTAATATAAATGGTGTCACATTTACTCTAGGGATGATCCTATATTAATATATAAACGGTGTCACATTTAGTCTAGGGATGATGCAGTTGAATGAGATGATCCCAGATTGATAGAAAAATGTTTGTGTGTGTGTGTGTGTGTGTGTGTAGACAATGAAATTGAGGGAAAAATTAAGAATTAAGAAGTATATTCACAACAATGTGTCCCTGTGATTGGAGAAACAACATTCAAAATGCAGTGCTGAGGAGAGGTTAGAACCCAGTTTGGAGAACAGTGTGGAGCAGAGGACGCCCTTCCAGCCATCCCCTCCCTGTGTGTTCATGGTCAATGGAGATTCAATGAGGAAACTTAGCTAAATCCCTTAGAGACATGTGACAGTATCAGAGCTATCTGCTAGTTCAATTAATAAATCTCAAAGGACATACAGAAAGGGACCCATTAAGTCCAGATGCCAAGCAGGAAGGCTACAGAAAGAAGTGAGAAGGACACTCAGATTTTCATGTACATTCTATAGCACCTTTTGAACTTTCTCCAGGGATGTTATTCTTATTGCTTTTAGTATTAACAACAAGAACAAAAAAACGTGTTTCAAACTAAACATTCAAACTAGTGGCATGAAACACCAGCATTATTTTGCTATTGGTCATGGGGTTGGCATTGAGACAAGGGGCAGAGATCTGGCACTTTTTTGTTCTGTGATGTTGGGTCTTAGCAGAGAAGACCCACTTGCTGGGGTGAATGGACAGCCAGGCATTGGGATGCTCTAGAGGTGACTCAGTTCCATGTGTGCAGCTGGACCTACACGTGGCTGGGAAACCCATGTGAGACATGCAAATGTGGCCTGGGTGTCCTCACAGCAGGGCAGTCTCAGGTCATCCCGATCTAGTACTCTGTAGCTGAGAGCTCCACCGGGCAGTGACCTGAGCCTCCAGGTGGAGGCTCATGGCCATGTCAAGCACACAGTGTTGTTTCCAAGGCATCTGTCGGTGAAAAGGATTACTCGTGACACCCTGGTTAAATGAGGGGCCGAGACCCCATTTCTTCTTGGGATAAATAGCAAAGGTATTGCAAACATGTTTGAGACTTTCAAGTGCATAGACTAGTTTTAAAAATACTCAGTAGCAGAGGTAGCCCTCCAAACTATGGGATACAAGAAATGGTACCTTTGTTCCACAGCCAAGTGTAATAAGCACGTAGGATGGACTCCTACCTCTACCACCATGAGCTGTTTGACAAGCAAATACAAACAATTTGGGAACGATACCAGATGGTTTGGAATGATGAATAAAGATCTACCTACACTGATGCAGAGTCCACCCTTCACATGGGGCCACTGAAGGTGTTGAAGGGGGTGGCATGGTCTGGACGATCCATAAACCAGACGCTGGTCCCACATGGGGTAGGAGCCTGGTGGTTCTGAAGGACAGGCAGGTGGAAGCAGGGAGTCACCCAGGGGACGTTGCAATAATGCAGGCACGAGTGAGTGGGGCGCAGCTGGAGTGAGGGATTGGGTTGGCGATGCAGAAGTGCACACAGGAATGAAGGAGAGGTGATGCAGGACGAAACTCTGCCTGAGGTGCTCGGGGACCAAAGCACTTCCACTCTCTGCAAAGTGCACAGGCAGAGCCCAGCTGTTGTGGTGACAAATGCCCTGCCTGAATGAGCATCAGAGCCACCAGCCCCTCTGAAGTGTCATGGGCCTCATGTGTCAGCACTGAACATGCACACCCCCATGGGCCCAGTGATTTCATACCTAGGAGGCTTTCCTGCAGATACACTGGCCTGGGTGATCCAAGATCTAGTATCAATGCTCCAGAGCTTGAGCCATGAGGTGTGGAAAGATCTACATGCCATCAACAAGGAACTCAGTGAGGAAAAAAATGACCACGAATGATCTTAGATGTCGAGACTTGGGAAAATGCTTTAAACTTGCATATTAAAAGAACACCCTGAGCATTCAAATGTGCCCTTGCTAATAGCAGGATCTATGATACATTACAGGGGTTTCAAGAAAAAAAATTGTTAGTTTGTCTAAAAGACAGTACAAAGCATGTGACCTAGTGAGAAAGGAAAATAGAATTTCATCAACGTCCTTGTAATAATTGGTGGATGAAGAAGATAGAGCATGACAGCTATGTGGAAAACAGTGAGCCTTGATTTATACGCTATCATTTAACTCATGGGTATAAATGTACTGACCTCCACGTCAATATGCATGATATTCAATACTACTGTTCCCACAGCCTCCTTCCAGGGGAATAAAAAACACTTCACGATAAAATTCCTACAAAGGTACTGACCTATGGAGTCTGGAAAAACTAAATTTGCAGTTGTTTTTCTCAATTAACAATGAGTGAGCTTTACAGGAGAGGAGGGGTGACCTGATGGTGGTGACTGAGGTGAGTTTCTATAATAATTCATTGAGCCCTCACTTGTTCAAGGTTCTTTTCTATTTACGTGCTTTATTTTATTTAAAAACATTTAAAATGAAACCTGTAGTAGATAAGGCATTTCCTGGAAAAATCTTCTAAAGTAAACATAAAATATATATGTAAATCCGATTTAAATCTATGCAATAGAGACATTAATTAACGGTCCGGTACCTGAGATGAGGCTGAGGGGAGAAACAGGGAGGAGGCCCCTCATCCTTGGCCTGACTGGAGCTTCCTGACACTGTGCCAACTCCACCTCCTCTGAGACTCAGGCTGAGGCCCCAGGTCTCGAACAGCACAGGTATTGAAACCAGAGCTGCAAGGAGAACACGGGTGCTGGGAGCCCTGGGGAGATCCAGAGACAGATGGAGGACGGCTCTCAGGTGAGGGTGTGCAGGACCCAGAAGGCTCCTCACACCACGCAGAAGTGACCACGGGAACTGGCTTCCCCAGTGGCCTGGTTCACAGGACAGGGAGGCATGGTGTACTCGCAGCTAGGGGTGTTGTCTCTCACCCTGAATGTCTATAATGTCGTACAGGACCAACTGAACTTGGGTACTTGGTCAGACGCCTTCAAGTGATTTATGCCTGGACAGTGAGAATGATGCAGAGGAAGCGGGGACTCTGGGACTCCACGATGAAAAGGCCGAGTCCCTCTGCCCTGAAGTCTGTGAGGCACAGGAGGTCTGATGGCACAGGTGGGAGTGGTGACCCCATCCCTCAACCTAACATGGAATATGACCCAACATGAGACCAGCACATTAACAATGGACAGATTCCTGGAGCGTTAACCTTTTCTCCTAATAATCTTTATTTTTCCTAGCATCCCAATGCTTTGCCTGTGCCTTGCCTTTGAAAAACCATGATGCTGTGGTAATAAATAAAATAAGTTTTATGGCTTAATGTGTTCAGATGTGAAAAGATTAAGGGCACTCTGGATTAAAATGTAATTAAAGTAATTTTATTTATTTATTTACAAATTGGGGACGTAAAAGTATCATAAGCAATTTGTAATGCTACCCCATATGGTTTCTCAGATAAGCATTGCACTGAGTTTCCTTAAACATTTTGGTCATTTGTTTGATTTATATGTGTCAGCCTATAGAATCTTGGCCTCATTCCCTCCCCAGGGCTCCGAAGATGCTGAGGGGTCCCCAGCCAGGATGGGACACTGCGGTGTCCCTTACTTGGTGCTGGGACCATGAAGCACCCACAGGGTTGCAAAGCTGAGCCAGGTGTGTTGCCTTGCTTGCATAAGGAGACGCCCCAGGGCACTTCCATCCTGCTTCCCATTACCCAGAAAGTCTGAGGTCAGAGAGGTCAGGCTTCCCCACACTATCTCATCATATCCAAGGATAAGGCATCCAGCTCTTAATCTCCCGCTAAGGAATGCTCCTTGTTCATGTTGAGGGGTTTGGTAGGGCACAGCTGTGTCCTGGAGGACCAGGCAGTTAATAAATCCTGGAGGCCTCTTCACAGAGATTAAAATATGAACCTCACACCCTGTCCTTACAGAAACTGACAGTCCTCTGCTCCAAATTAAGGAGACAGCGGAGGGATGGGTCCAGCAATCTTAGAAGCTCCCATGACATGAGCATCCCCTCTTGGATGGATGTTCTCAGGACATCCTTCATTTGCCTGCACTGTTTTTTACCATCTTCTTGATCCAACGCATGGTCATGTAATAGAGGCCACCCTACAGCTCTACTCAGTTTGGTTGCTTTGAATAAAATGACCCTTCCCAACAAAAAGGTAGGAAGCAATGAAGAACATGCACATTTATTGCCCTCATCTTTCCATCCCAAGCATTCCGAGTCACAGTTGTTCTTCCGGTCCTTCTTCCACCTGAATTGCTTCCTCTGCTCCTTCTCCTGAAGCACCTCCTAGGGAATTTCAAGAAAGCTGCAAGGAAGGAAACAAATGTGCATATTCAGAGCCATTGTGTGAGGGGTGCCCCGGGCAGAGCCAGTCCTCACAGGGCCCCTCCAGCAGGGTGGGACCAGCCCTTCAGACTCCCATCCTAGCTCCCTATCAGGGCCACTCAGCGGGGCTCGAGATGATGCAGTGGTGCAGGAGGGGGTCAGGAGCCAGGGTGATGCTAGGAGAGAGGACGTGGAGAACTGGAGGGAGATGTTACAGACACGGGTGGTTCTAAGACCTCAAGCGCCTGGATGAGACCAGACCTCTTAGGATGAGAATCATTAAAAAAAGAAGAAATCTCTGGGGATGAGTCACAATGTAGAGCTAACGGATAGAAAAATTGAAAAAGACAGAAAGAGGAAATAAATCACATGTAGATGTTGCTCTTTGGTGGAGTCTTCAAAATCCATAAAGTGTCTGTGAGCTACGAGGGCAGTAATGATGTTGAGGTGGCCGTGGGAATGGAAAGTGGAGAATTGAGAGTCGAGGTGAGAACTCTGGGCCCTGCTGTTCCCGGCAGGATAAATAAAGCCTGATCTTCAGATCCATTTTGTCCTCATCTCTATGCTCCTCCTCACGGCCTTGATCACTTCAACTCTGCAATGAAGAGGTCTACAGGGCCTCCTGTCAGCCTTCAGCTTCTGAAAGTGTGACCAGGAAACCATGCCTGTTGTCACCTTGTTCCTCAAAGAGGCAAAGAGGCGGTCCCGGTTTCCATGACGGACTGTGCTAAGATTCCACCATAGTAAACTAGAGGAATTGTATAGTATAATGTAAAACAAGTAGGAAAAATCTAAGTATTAAAAATTATTGCATGGTACTGAATAGAGAACATCAACAATGAAAATCAGCATAAATCAAAAACTTTGAAGAGACCAAAAATTAGATAAACCTCCAGTCAGGCTACCAAGGGAGAAAAAAATAATAAAAGCAGAGTGATGCACCCATTACTAATGTCTTAGATCAGCGAGGAGTCATCACTCAGGACCATATGGACACTAAAAAGCTATGAAAAGGATATTTTGGGCAACTTATGCCCACAAATTCCATAGTTCAGATGAAACGAATCAAATCTTTGAAAGGCAGAAACTACCATACTCAACCAATATGGAATAAATAAACCCTGTTCATATGTATATCAATTAAATGAATGGAATTGATAATTATAACCTGCAAAATAACAGAATTACAAACTGTCAGGCACAGATGGTTTCACTAGTGCATTCTGCCACATTCTTATACAGCAAAACGCAATTTTACAGCACTACCTTGCAAATTTGGAAACATCTAAGATGTCCTTAGAAACATGAATGGATAAACAAATTTCGGTGAATTCATTCAATGGAATATTTTCCACTGGTTTAAAAAATTGAAGAGTATCTGTGAAAAATATGAAGGAACCTTAAATATCCATAACTAAGTGAAAGAAATCAGTCTTTCTTTTATCCCAACAAGATAACATTCTGGGAAAAGTCAAATGACAGAGACAGTGAAACGTGAGTGATTGCCAGGAGCTCAAGGGAAAAGGGAGAGGGGTGAGAGGGCTTAACAAGGGAAACAGGAGCATTTGAGGTCAGTAAAAAAAAAAACCTGATCTTACCCTATAATGGTGATATGTGATATTATCCAGTATTGAAATCCATGATTGCTTAAACCCAGAGTGAACTTTCATGTAAACAATCGATAACTATAATGTATCTACACTGGTTCATTAGATATATTAAAAATATTAAAACAGAATTTCATAGTCACACCCATCCCTTCCTATTGTGAAAAACTTTTACATTCCAAATTTGAAATCAGGGAGGAGAAAATAAGATTTAAAGAAAAACAAATGAACTTTCTGGATGAGTCTCAGTTGAAAGAGGAATTCCTTTCAAATGGAAATCTCTGGAAAACGCAGAGAACAAGTGTAAGGAAAGACAATCTTCTTGAAGAGCTAACAACAAAAAACATTACACAACGCTCCGAGTTTACATACACCTATAGTGTCATTTCATTGCCATCAGGTTATCAAGTATTTATAGGGAGGAAGAATAAAAAGCAACATTTCTGGTGTATGGCATCTCAAATAAAAATGTCCAACATTAATCTCATTTTTGTTATAGCAAAGACAAAATCAGTACAACATAGACTCAAAGAAATTATTCAGCACTTAGTAAAGGTGCTCAGTGGTCGGCTAACAGTCCAGGGGGCAGAGGCTGGGAGAAGACCCCTAGGAGGAGGAGCGTGGGTTGGTGGTCACTGTGTTCTCAAGGGCTTTGCCAGTGGTCCCTCGAAGTCTCCTCAGAGATGCAGCCCATTCATCAGCAGCTTCGGATCCTTCTTTGCAAGCAGGTTAAATCATAAGTCACCCTAGGACATTCATGAGGTTCTTTAAGATGACCTGACACACAGAAATATGTATAACTAAACTATTACAAAACAGAGAAAATAAACTCTTATTTCAACTGACTCTGGCTGTTTCTGGGCAATGCAGTAGATCACTGTCAAAAGAGATCACAACCCCTTCTAAGAGTCAGAAAAACCCTGAGACGTAGAGATATATAAAAATAATTGACAAACTAAAAACCTCATGTGCCTATATAAGAAATTACTCAAAAAGAAAGAGCATTACCACTAATCCATTACACAGGCTGGATTCCACACATTGAATAAACAGTCATGTTTATTCAACATGAATAAACTGTTCAAAAAAAAAAAAAGCAAATGGCTTTTAACCTCAGTCAAACAATTATCTTAATATTACACTGCAATACCACTATAGCTAAAAACAAAACAAAACAAAGAACAACAACAAAAAACAACGCATCTAGGTACCACATCACACCTATCAATGGTAAAATTACAAAGTTTCACATCTGCTATAGTAGTGTGGACGTGCAGACATTTTTGCTTTAGGAAAGCATCGATCAGTACCTATGGAGAGGAATTCGACAATATCTGGTAAAACTGCATCAGCACTCACCCTTTACCCCAAAATCCAATCACTTAAATTCTATTCCATAGAGAGAATGGTAAAAGTATGAAAAGAATAATTAACCAGGCCATGTTTGGCAGTAACAGAAAATTTAGAATATACTTCTAAAATCAAATGTCTAGAAAATTATCATTTAAATTAGGCAACACCTAGAAATAAATGATGATAATTATGTAAATAAAAACTATGAGATGAAGCAAAACAGTGAGAGAAATATGTAGCCTTAGTTATTTATTTCTAAAGTGCAGAATGGGAGAACATTAATGAAGGTAATTAGTTAATTTAAAATAGACAAGAAGGCATTAAATCTGAATAATAGATTTTTATTATCTGTTTTGTAACTAGTAGGGTATACATATGAGAAAGGTATACATGTGAGAACTTAATGAAAGTGAAAATGTAGTAATAATAATAAGTAATAATAATAATAATAGTAACTAAGTAAACCAAAATTGGTTCTATATAAAAGTGTAATGGACAAATCTTTGATGAGATTCATCAAGAAAAATAGCAAAATCACGTCAACTTTGCTTGGAAATTAAAGCAAGATATATCTACAAGGCAACAGAGATTAAAACAAAAAAACAATACCATCTACTGAACAAATTTATGCCAATACATTTGAAAATTGTACAAATTGACACAATTTCGGAAAAAATATAACCCTTCCAAAGTTACTCATTAAAAAATGAAAACCTGAAATATTTCAATAGCCATTACATAAATTTAATCAGTGGTTGAGAAAAACTGGCAGCATCTCTGTCTCTGTGTCTCTCTTTCTTGCTCACACACACACACACACACACACACACACACTGACATAAGACCCTAATGATATTATTATTGGTTAAATACCAATATTTCAGTGAGGTTATCATTCTAATATTACTAAAACATTTCAATAGTTGGATAGAAGCAGCTACGTTTCAAGTAGTTCTATAAGAATATATGGTCTTAGTACCAAAACCAGACAAAAATTAATCCTAACAAGGAAAGAGTTCAAGCCAGTCTCAGGGGCAATGACCTGAAAAATCCACAGGAGTAGATGACACTGACCCTTTCTTCAATTGGGAGAACAAAACAAAACAAAACAAACAAAAACAAAAAGAAACACAAAACAATCAGAATATAGTTCAAAACACATGTCTTGAACTGGCGAACATTCTCAATAGTTGTTTAAGTATTAGGAAAACACAGAACCATTGGGGCCTGTTGGGAGAAATTCTCATAAAACAGGGATTAGAACTAAGTTTTATATAATAGACTGTTTTCTGGAGGAGGGCCTTGAAGAGCTTACAAGATTAATGTAGGAGCTTGGTATGCGAGAAGCAAAGAAAGGAGACATCCCTGGATGGAATGGAGTGTGTATTAGGAAGACCAGTAGGAAACAAGGTTGGAAAAGAAGTTAGAGATAGATGCTTAACCACAGTCAAGACTGATTGTGTCACACTTACTATGTGACTGGAAATAGGACAGTGTGGAATTCCATAGATGAATGATAAACAGATGGATTAACTGACTGATGGGCAGGCAGATAAATAC
Source organism: Pteropus vampyrus (assembly GCF_000151845.1). NCBI lineage: Eukaryota > Metazoa > Chordata > Mammalia > Chiroptera > Pteropodidae > Pteropus > Pteropus vampyrus. The sequence continues at coordinate 26,953 of NW_011916998.1, read as the reverse complement.
GTAAATTTCCGACGCAACAAGTGGTCTCAGATGGAGAGAAGGTAAGATTTTAGAATTGCAGAGTGCCAAAAACCTAAAGCCTTTTCAGAAACTGAATTAGATGAGGTTTAAGTAGCCTAAATCAAGCCAGATACAAAGAGCACCTTCATGAAAACCAAAGGTGAACCAGATACTACATTCATAAAACCCCCCTTGGCTTCCTGATTTGTTTTGTTTTTTTCACTTTTGTACCTGCATAAATTTGTCCTCTCTGTTGTTTGAAGAACAAGTGGTACAGCTAAACTAAGGCCATACACAAGTACATGAATGATGGGCAATAATACGATGGTATCATTGTTATTGCATGGTTTTAAACATTTAGCACCGTGAGAGTCGATAGATCACAGAGAATAGATTTCTTAACACACCCAATCTCTGGAATATGCTAACCATCTGAAGTTATTTCTCTTTGTAATCTTTCTGACAATGATTGAAAATTCTCAATAATTTCGGAAAATCTCCACACCAGGATTTATAATCGTGAAATATTTCAAGAGTTAAGTAACTGCCCACATTGACTCATTCATTGCCTCTACTACCTAATTGTTACTAGCTTCATTATTATTATTTTCAATTTACCAGAATTCACAATTTTAACTCTTAGAAATCTTCTGAGGTCTTCTGAGCTCTATTTCTGGATCTACCCTCTTTAGATCATTTGATTTATTCTACATGAGGTGCATTAGCAATTAATACCCTTATAAGTTCCTTTCCCAAAGATAGTTTAAAGTGGTTACATTCTATAAAATTATATTTTTGTCAATATAATTAAGATTTCCATGATTTGTAATTAGTTCAAGAACATTGAAATATGATATGTGGTTGGACACAATGAATAACTATCAGACCAGAACCATCTAAAAAAATTGTTCCTAGTGCCAATGGGTTTATTAATTTATAATCTATCATATGATCGATGAGCCCAGTATTTGCTTTATATAGTTCCTCTTTATTTCACTAGAATTTGTAATTGGCTCATCTATGCATTGCAGACATAACAAGCATATGCTTTCTCCCTATCACGAAGATTCGTAGGCATAGCTTTTCTCATCCTAAATCTACTTGCTTATGAAATCTCTCTTATTGGGGCCCTTTGAATTTCTGTCCTCACTTGGACCAGTTCCATTCCAGTTCGGCCTACATTCTCTCCTTCTTAGTTGTTTATTTCCTGTACTGCTAGGTTAAGTGCACAGAGCTTTCAAAGGCTTTTCTCAGGTCATTGTTGAAGCTATAAGTCAATTTGCAAAGGTCATATCTCTTAGTGAATAAACACACGTAAAAACATTTCCAGAAATGGTCACACTGACCCAAGTATTTCTACCTGATAGACAACCATGAGTGGGAAGAAACTCATGGTGTAGGAGGATTTTAAAAACCTGTCCTCCCACAAGTCTTATAAACCCAAATACTTAGCAACAATTTTGGAGGGGAAGCATTCTGCATATCCTCACCATAGTGGACATTATTCATATTAAGTAGTTTTCTCAATTCTAAAGTCATAACAGTTCATCTCATTGTCCTACTGTGCTTTCTCCTGCTCAGTGTCAGGATATATTTTTCATTTCTGTGTCTGTTTCTTCTACATGTGGAATCTTATTCATCCTCAAAGAGGTCTTGACCAGATGACACATCTGCAATGAAGTCTTTCCAATCTCTTACGCAAAATAATTGTTCTTTCCTGGTAGCCAAAAAATGCTGTAAACTTGCTTCTTAACCAGAAATAACTCTCTCTCTCATCCTTCCTTTCTCCTCCCACACACCGCCCCCCCTCTCTCTGTATGTGTCTATTTGTGTGTGTGTCACCCTTTTCTATTTCTTCATTTCTTATTTCACTGTTGCCTTGCAGAGAGTAGGCACCTATTTTTATTTGGGTGAATGAGTGAATGATACTATCTTAGGTTTCTTCTGGCCCACTGGGTGAATGATAATATCATAGGTTTCTTCTTGCCCTAGTGATCTGTGTTGCTATGATTTCGTTGATCTGAGCCTTGTACACAAGATACAGATTTAAAAAGAAACATCTTAATTATGCCCATAAAGTCAATACTCATTACTCACATGCATATCAAGAATGAGTTTGGTCATTAGGAAAATCCCAAGGATGATCATTGGAACAACAAAGAGAATGATGGCAAAGTAGAGAAGCGCTCCCACCTATCGTCTTTTAATGGTCATTGGGAGAGAAGGGGTTTTTTGCTTCATCAGCAAACTCTGTGATCACAGGACCTCAAGTCCAGTGATCATTCCCAGAAGGCCACCTGCTAACGAAACAAGAACAAAATCAGGAGTTTCAGAAAAAAAGTTAAGGTGTTTAATGATCTCTCTGCCTGCTCTCTGGAAAGAGATCACGGATGGCAAATGGTCATCAGAGGATTACTGTGGCAAGGGAACCTGCACGTACACTGGGGCATAGGAGTGAGTGGCTGCTGTCCATGGTCCTCAAATGCCAATGCTTTCTTGATTTCCGAGTGGAGGGAGACAAATTCTGTCTACCCTCATCCAACATGGATGAATTTCTGTGTCTTTTAATTATACATGTCTTTAAAATTTTAATCACTTTGTAATAAACAGAACTGAGTTATGTCACATAATTTACAAAAGTTGTGTTAGATCATTTTTTTTGCAATTCCTTTACTGTTTTGACAACTGAAGATATTTTTTCTCAGTAGCTCGTGAGGATGAAGGCGTCTATCTGTACATGTCTTTCTGCTCAAGAAATCACATTTAAGGAAAAGAGTATTGGTTAGAGATGAGGACTATAAGCTTCACATGGAGGAATACCTGAGTGTGCATCCCAGCGATCTCACTAAGATTACGAGACGTGTGCAGGACACAGAGATGTTAACCTCTCTGAAACTTATGATGATCAGGCTTATTTTTAGAAAAAGGTAAGAGATTGAATGTACATGTTCTATGTCAGTACAGTAACTAACAGATTTTGAACTCTTACTAATTCTAAGGCTCCTTCAAAGTATCAGTTCTCACAGAGAATCCATTAAAGTTCTTTTAATATCTCCACTTTACAGGAAGTAAAGTGATTTGCTTAAAATCTAAATTCGATTAGGTGTCAGAACGATCATTGGACCCAGGCAATCTGACTCCAAACTCTCTGTTCTTCAGCACTGTACCATGCTTATAAGCCATCTTTCATAAGACATGTACACACTAAACTGTGAGAAAACACTGCATATGTAGAAATTGGGGCAAGTGGCCACTAAAATAGAAATGAATCGTGAAGATGAAAAAAGAGCGTTTGGTAATTTCAATGAAATAAAAAGTATTTTTTTCCTCACAACAAAATGGAAAAATTTTAATATAACTACCTGTTAATTGGCTCCTTTAAAAACAATGATGTCAGGATGAATAATCTGAAGCAATTTAAGGCACACGTTAGCTATCAATTTATCGCATGTAATGCAGAAGTTGTTCATGCTGAGATATCTATGCAAGCATACTGAGATAACTATGCTGATGATATTTAATAGGATGATAAAGTGGGAAATGATTTAAATCTTAAACACAAGCATTATAAGCATCCGCACTGTGCTTAGATCTTTCATTTATTCTTGTGGTCTTTAGTTAGTTTTTCTAAACAATATCAAGCTTCTACATCTCATAAAAAGCCCACACGCTATGATGAAAGATTAAGTTAGTAAAATGCCTATAATCAATACTGTTCATCTGTGTAACTGAACATCATTTTTTAATATGATTCACATGTTGACAATTAGTTAATCATTTTCTAACTAAAAGTACATAATATACTAGAAAAAATAAATGACACTCTTTATATTAATAGTAATTACTGGTATCATAAAATCGATTCCCATTTTTGTATGTTCTCTGTCCAAACTTGAAGGAAACTAAGTCAGTTTAGATAGGTTTTCAATAAAATACCAATTCAACAGTGAACTTGCAAGAAATACTACTTTGTGCATTTTACTATTATAATACTCCTGCAGGTAGAAATAATTGAATAAAATACTGGGAAGAGTTTAAAAACATATTGGAAGCTCCTGAAGTCTAGCGACAATGACGTATTCAACGTCCTCAGCTCAAATCATCCTGTGCTCTTTGTGCGAAGTCTAGAAACAAATAGATGGACTAGACTGTCCCTTAGAGTTCATCAATTCTTTGTGTTCACCTGAAACGGGGAAGTGGGGTTGGGAGCAGAGACACAGACATTTAGGCAGGAAACAGAGTCTCAATGATGCATTCACCTGTACAAAATGTCTGCAACATTTCAATACCTGAATGTGATCAAACATGAAAAGTCTGAGCAACACGCCTGGAACTCAGTGAGGATTTCCAAAACGGTACCTACTTTCCTCATTGTTATATCTTCGGAATTCAACTCCTGTGATGCCCCAGTTAACTTAGCTTCAGCTGTTTTCTTCACATGTAGAATAAAATCCAAATTCCTATGATGGCACATAGGGCCCTGTGTGACCTCCCCTCCCACTCCCTCTCTGACTGTTGTATTTTTCCCTCTCCCATTTGACCCTCATGGGCAAACCTCACCTCTTGCTGTCCCCACACACGCCACACGCGTGACTGTGAAAGAATGCAGCATATACACACCCACATGGTCCCCTCCATACTTTCCTCTGGCTCTGCTACAATGTCACTTCCTCAGGGGAAAATCATTGAGCATCTGTATTAAGGACCTGCCATCCTGTTATCCCTCACTTCCCTTCATAGCACCTCTTCAACCCACTGTAACAGCCATTAATATACTGTTTAACTTACCCCCAATAAACATAAATTCGATGAATAAGAGAGACTGAGAGAAAGAAAGTTTCATTAATTTATCACTGATACTTAACAAAGGATTCGTGCCCACGATCATACACCTATGAAAAGAACTGCTTCTTAGGCTTCTCATTCCCACTTCTGCCATTACTCAGCATAGAAACACAGATGTCTTAATGTTCTCCCATTTCCAACCTTCATCCAGTGTCAATGTCTGATCCAAGTGAGGCCTTGCAATGTTCCAAACACAGGGCTTTCATCTACTGAAACCATCACTACGAACAACAACAATTCACAATCTTTAAACAGGCTGTCTGTTCTTCTCGACCACTAATTTCAAAGAAAAGCCAGCAGGCCCCTTGAAGACTGCTTTTCACAAGCACTGAACTTCTGGCCTGTACTAAGTGTGTCCTACCAGGGTCCTAGCTGACTCCATTTGATGAAGGAGCCAAGGAGAATGGGCAGATTCCAGGTGAAGGAGAAAAGAGCTTTCTGATTCTGATGAGCCAGACTGAGGAGGCTAAGAAACAAACATCCAATGTGAAGGTGTGAATAATAACGTTTTCATTGCAGAAAATATGTAAAAGTATTACCAAAACAAGAAATGTGCAAAAAAAATCCAATATTTATATATAGCATATTTTAGTGAATTGGACATGAAACCTATGTAATTTTATTAATCGATGTCACCTCTATAAATTTAATTTAAAAATCTTACCAGTTTTACACATTAGGAGGAAATTTTGCAATAGTCCCAATAAAACCACTTTTCTAATTAGATCTCTTTCACATTCCATGCTATCCTGAAATAGTAAGTTTAAAAAAAAAACTGACAGCGAAGGAGATGTACATTTCTAGCAATATCACTCGTAGAAATGTACATGTGCACCATGTGACACAGGCTGAAATGTTACAGCCAAATGTCCATCAACAGAGAGGATAAACAGTCACATGTTATACAATGAGATATTAGAATACAGGAAAATGAATGAACCACAGTAAAGACAGCAATGTGGCTGAATGTCAGAAATAGATCATGGCTAAATAACTTAGACATCAAGGAATGTATAAAGGGTTATTTTATTAATAATTGTCCAAAACTGGAAATGGCTAAATTGTGAGAAGTTACACTGGTTGACTTTGAAAAGAAGGAAGCCAAGGGGAGCTTCTAGGTGGCTGACAATTTCCATTTTTGGACCTGACTCGCATTTACATAGGTGGTCTATTTGTGATAAATCAGTGTGCGGTACACTTACAATTTCTATTTTTTCTACAAATGTGTTATACTTTGGTGTTTTAATTTCATGAAAGGTTAACAGTAGGCATTTTCCTGAAAATTAGGAACGCGGAAAAGGAGACTATTTTGTCAATTATTTCTGTTGCTTGCCTTCGCTCCAGCACTGCCTACCTGACTTCAGAGCCCCCTGACTGCTCAGGGTCCCCTTCTTGACATGACAGTCTTAGCAGCCGCCTTCTTGAATTAGTCTTTTCCTTGAGATTGTTCCTTTTTAATGTGGCCTCTCTTGAATGACGGCATCGGATGAACTCATCTGTGGGGTGTGTGGATGGCTTCACCTCTTATCTCTTCCATGTGATGTGCACAGAAATTTATAGACAGTTCATTAACCCACATTAAATGGTGAGAACTCTATGTCCTTCAAAACAAAACAACAAAAAACTGATAAAGCTTTGTGAAGATGTAGTTGGGGCTGTGTTAGAAAGGAAAAAATATGAGACAATCAGGGAATTGGAAAGAATGAAAAGCAAATCTTTCCTTTGAATATATCCCAATCATTGCATCTGGATAAAGACACAGACAAACTAAATGCTCTCTAATACCCCTTGCTCACTCTGCAACACTGTGATTTGTTTTCTTGTATCCCACGGAAAGAGGGCTTTAACTCACAACTACATCTGCATGTGTGCAGAGGAATTCCAGGTAGAAGCCGGGATTCTTACCTGCAAGCTCGAAGGAGCTCTGTCTCTCAGTGATGCTCTCTTACAGTCCTTGGTCAAACGTCTGTGGTGACTACGTGCTGGTGCTGTTGATGATGGTGGTCAGGGAGCTCAAGAGAAGGCCACCATGAGCTACAACATCAGTCCTCGCTGTCCTGGGAACTCAAAAGGCAAAAGCTATGGCTATGATGTTTTCATCACCACGCTTCTGCATGGCCCACCTACAGAATGCCCTTTGATGCTGTCCCAGAATCAATGTTTTCTCACAATCGGGCACCAGTTCTAGCAGCAGCATTTTGTATACATATGGCAGCCAAATTCATGTAGCAGAGTACACAACTTCACAATGTTTGACACAGGCCACCTTCTCTGAGGAGGGATTCCGACAAGAAGAGTCAGTGATCAGAGCCGAACAAGCCCGACCTGCAGTCAGTAAACACAGAGTAAGGTGTAGGTTCAAGAAGACAAACGCATTGGGCCCAGTCTTGGAGAGTCGACTTTGAATGATTGATCACTATAGAATATTCATACCGGGAGTCTGTCCCATCTGTGCCCCAAAAGCTATCCATAAGCGTCTCATATCCTACAAGTAGCTAGCCACCTTGGCCCTAACCAAAGGGCAGAGTCTGCTTGGGCTGAGGACCACTAGAGCATTAGAGCGAACAGAGGGAGCTGATCCCATTCCTCAGATAAACAGCAAGGAAATAAGTTCTCCCAGGAACACAGGACTCCAGAAAGAAAACATCCACTCACGCAGGAAGTCAGTCCATTGAACAGTCACATTTCATCCAGGGTCATTATCCCACATCCAGGAAGTGTCTCTCCTGTGATAGACAATTCGGCTTCCTGCTCCAGTGTAATGACATCTCACTTCTGTGGCAGTTTCATTAAACCTTGATGTTGTTTTAATCAATAAAATTATGAAAATAAATACCAAATATTGATAAAGAATCATACAGAACACTAAGCACATCCACTTATTTTCATTTAAAAATACTCTTCTATATTTTTACCCAGTTGTACCCCAGGGATTCGCCCAATGATAATCACCAGTGTAGATTGGCTAAGAAGAATTCTAATTTCTTCCCTCTTTAAAAGAAGAAAAGGTTGACACTTAGAAACATTTTCAACACTGGTGCTTACTCCCAACTGACACAAAGTTCTTCAAACAACTTGAATCCAAAGCAAAATTTGTCTGACTTCTAAACATGCCTCAGAGCATCAAAGGCTCCCCAGTGTTTGTTCAGGACCTCGTCAGTCTGCAAAATCACCGAGCTGCCACCACAGATCACCCACTTGAATTTGCCCAATTCTACCTCATTCTCCCATGCCCTCTGCCTTATCCTGAGCCACTCACAAAAACAGGACACACAGAGGCAAATGTCTATGAGAAACAAGCAGGGGCATAAAAGAACTAGGTGAGCAGAGCATCAAATAGCCAAGTAGTCCTGCCTCTGAATTCCTGCACGGCTTGTTCCTTTATGCAGAATTTCGGTTATATTTCCATATGGAACAGATTTCTCATTTAAATTGTTTAATACATGTTCAAACACTCTTTAGAATGATAAATGGAAAGAAATGGGACATGGATCCTCCCTATGTACAGGACACACTGGGAATCTCTGGTGTCACGACGAGTAATGCTGGTGGCAGCTCGGGAATGCACAGGAGGAAAGTGGCCTTCACTTGACACTTGTCCTTGCCTGATAGGCAGCTCTGCTCAAGAACCTACCAGGAAAACACAACATACTCAAGAAACATAAAGAACCATTTCAAAGAGGACGAGTGTCTTCTGGTAGAGTTCAATGATACATTAGTATTGGAATCATGGCTGCTGGGAAGAAATGTGCTTAGAAATGAATCCAGGACTTGAATCCCCAAGTCTTTGCTGTCATTATCTGACCTCTGTGATTCTCAGGGTATCATCTCTAAAAGAAGGAGATTTCCTTCAAGTCACTAGCATAATATTCATAAGTATTCATCTCTCTCTCACATACAACACACACAAACACAGGTGTGTGTGCACAAGTCTCTAATAGTATTATAGAAAAATAACAAAATGACAACGGATGCACCAATTCAATATTATTGAAAGATTTCCATCAGGTTGAAATGCACATATTTCCAATTCATTCCATGAGAACATGTTCACCTTACTACCATGACCAGGCTAATCTAAGCATCTGTAAGGAGTGTTATAGGCCACTCTTACTCACAAGCATGCAAGTAATAAGACCATAGAAGTAGAAAGCATGTATTCTGCCTTCAATTGAAAAAGCAAAAGCAAACCCAATTCAATAAAACAATGAGTGTATAGTAGAAGAAAACATCGCGAGTTACTAGAAGTAGCCAGTGCTTTCAAAATAATACTGGAAATCAGAGCCGTGGGAGAGGCTGCTGGTCACATTTTTATAAAGTAAGATTTGAACTAAGGGTTAAAGAAAGTACATTCTTTTGTCTCAGGTGGTGGTTGATCCATTCTAATGAGATTTTTATATGTGGGGGTAAGGGACAAAATCTGCTTGACAGAAATGGAGGGTGTACTGGAAGATAAGGGATAAATTAGGATGCAGAAGAAAGTGAGCTGGATACTTTGTCACACGAGACAAGATTAGTGTATTGAATACTTGATAGGAGACTAGGAACAGGAGCCTTGGAATTCAATATCACCTTAGAGCCTGCAAACATATCCATGGCTGGATGACAAAAGGATAGACAGCCAGACTGACAGACAGGCTGACAAACAGATGGATTTGATACTGAACAACTTTTCTTGGTTGTTGAAGAGGATATGTTTTCAAAGTTTGTGTGTTACATCTAATAGCTTTCTCTGAAGATGAAAAAGACAGCAGAGAAAGTCGCTAAACCAATATATGAAAACCAATGACAACTAGATATACCTGCTTCAACAGCACCATAAGTTTCATCTTGTGTTTTCCCTTCCTCATCTACATCGATTTGTTCCTTTGTGCTGTTCAGAAGGGCCCAGCACAGGCAACTCAGCTGCACAGAAACCAGAGACAAGTCAGTTAGTCGTGGGGACTATTTAAGTTATATGATGGTACACTTGTGTATGGTGTTTTGCAACAAATCAAATGGCACTGAATAGTACAGAATGCAAAGAAAAGTTTCCTATCGCACACACTCACCTAACACACTGACCATTTTCAATTACTTTGGTTTCTAATTCTCATAGGAAATTCAAACTCTAAATAACTGGCTTGAAATCTCTCTCTCCGCATTGATATTCCATTAATGTTGAAGACTTTGGGCACAGAAAATGTAGCCTCTCATCGTCTGTATCACCCATTTACGTTTAGCTCCACCATTATTGTTTAATGTGCCTGCTGCTCACATTTATAACTTGCAAAATTTCCTTTTAAGCCATAATTCTGATCCATCACGTTTAGATATAGCTATATGTTTGTACGATTTGCGAGGTCTGGTAATTGATAACCAAATACATGTCTTTGCTGTCACACCTCCCAAATTCTGTCAATGCTTCCATTATTTCCATTTTATTTTTATTACATAATAATATTTTTTGTTACTTCCATTATTTTAAACTGTTGTATAGAATTTGATTTTTTTTCTGTAAACATAATTCGATTTTCATGCTTTCTTTGTATGTTTATCCAACATTCTATTTGCTATTATCATTGCATAACTTTTTCTTTCCATAAGTCTTCCAAGGCAAGTGATTGGACACAGTGAAGAAATATCAGCCCTGGGCATTTCTGAGGAAATGGTTTCACATACCACATTTAAAAACAATTAATCCGCCACATGCTCAAAGTTATGGCTCATCTTACCTGGCCACATACTTGGTCCATGAAAATTATCTTCACATATATTTTACTAGAATGTGTAATTAGTATTGTCACATATTGCAGTTGTAACGGACACAACCTGCACCTTCTCTCATAGATTCCTAATCACAGCTTCTTCAGCTTAGCATTTCTTACACTAACTCCACTTACTTGGGGAAAACTCTCTGCTTCATGCTGCCTGAATCTGTGTTCAGACTTGAACCAGGTGCCCTTTATTCCTGGTAAAACCCCGCACCCTGAGATTTCTCTTTACTGCACTGCCGCAGTAGGTGCATAACCCTATTTATGACTTTCTCTAAAATAAATTATTTACACTTTATTTTGAAAGGTTATGTTTAGCAGTGTATTAATGAAACATAAACATGAATTGGACAAATTGTTTCACTGTGACTTCCTAGAGTGCTTTTTCCTGTAAAATTGGATCAAAAAGTGTGTGTAGGTGTGTGTGTGTGTATTTCTATAGGTATGAGTGGAAATATTTATTTTTGAAAACTATGTAATATTTTATAGTTTTTTGTCATTCAACAGCCAATATTTAATATGAATGTCTAGTTATGAATTCTAGTGATATGTATTTCTGGAAAGGTAATCTGAACAACTATCTTCTTCAGTTTCTCCATCCACACAAAATCTGATGCCAGCTCCTCCAACAAATATATGAATGAGCTTTATTTTGAAGTTTGATTAGTAAGTGCTAAATAAATAAATAAATAAATAAATAAATAAATAAATAAATGCTATCCATGTTATAATGAATCAATAACATTAGTATATAAACAGTATTTCTTGTTAAAATCAAACAATTAGTATTAGCTGGGCTACTATTGTATCTCCCCAGATGTAGCTTTGTTGAAAGGTCCAGTGTATGTGTAGTAAGACTTTGACTCTGCTTGGGCTTTGAGATTGCTATATCTACATGTGTATTCTTTTCCAAAAGTGACATTAAGCAAATTATAGCATTCTGCCAGTGACTTACACCTTAAATGTGGATTTTCCTACTTGGACAAGGAATCTGATATAGGAGGCATGCAGCAGTAAGATTATGGACTCACTGGGTATGAGACTTTTAATACTTTCACCGACAACTTGGGAGAGTGCTCAGTTCCTTACATTCTCACCATCCCTGGGTACCATTCATAGTAAACATGTTGCCAACCTCCAAATCATACACATGCACATCACTGTTTGAATTCTCTCTCTCTTACTATCTCTGTGTCAGTGTTGATGAGGTGGATGAAACCCTACTCACCCCAAATCAGATCCAGCTCAGACGTTAGCTCTGCTGCAAAGCCTTTCTCAGTCTCTTAGGCAACACATATTATTCTCTTCCTGGTACTCTATCATGAAGATGTAGATTTACCTCCAAAACGCACTGTGGAGTTATCTGAGTACGACGCCCATTCACTAATTCTGTATTTCTTAACACACTGGCACTCTGCAATACTTGGTGCAAATTGTTGTTCAGCCAAATGACTGGGGATAATCTCTTTCCTTTCTTCTAGCTCTAGCCGTGCAAGGAATTCATCATCCTTGGACTTATTCACTAGTTAACACTATTAGCAGGCACAGAAACTTACTTTTAAAGAAAAGACATCCATTACTCATTACTCACATGAACAACAGGAAAGGGTTTAGACACCAGGGAACGTTCCGGGACAGCTGAAATAGACACCAAAATGCAACGGTGGCCACGTACAAGGAGATAACGCACTCCACAGATGAAATCAGGACAGTCACTGGCGGGCAGATGATCTCCTGTGTCGTAGGTGAACTCTGACATCCTATGACTACAGCCAACCACAGCTCAATGAGTAGAGTCCACAAGGCTTCCTGCGAAAGAAAGACCAAAAGCTGACTTTTGGAAAAGATGAGAAATCCATTCCACTAAGTCTTAACTATCATTCCACCTGCATGCTTGATTAAGAACAAACACAAATGCCGAAACTTGACCTTAACATGACCCAAGCACAGAGTTGCAAATAGCTGTTGGTTCAAGAAAGGGGTGAGGGTCCCAGGTGCTCTCCATGGTTGTGAAGTAGCATCTCACCGTTGAGTCCCAGATTTTGGACACTGCTCTCTACCCGGACACAGGCCCAAGTTTTTCATGAGCTTTGTTGGAGAAACAGATTTCTACCCATGCTATCGAGTTGTGTAAAATAAACAGACTATTAATTATGTTATACAATATACAGAACTGAGATTAGCTCATTTTGACTGTTTTGTTAATCTTCTGAAAAAATGTTAAATCATTTATTATTTTTCTCTGAGAAACTTATGGAAGTGGAAACTTGTACCTGTATTTGCTGCTCAAGATAGTCTCTTTAAGTAAAACGATATCGCATAGACATCAAGAATGGGCTTTGAATGAGGAAGACTGGGGTCTGAATCCCAATAACCTCTTTACAACTCTAAGGAACATGGGCAAGGAACAGAGAGAATGAACCCAGCACACTGTTCCTCATCTGAAAATTACCACCACAAGAGCAGCTTAGGATTAAATACACACGATCTACAATAACCGTTATAATATGCATGTATCACAATGGCCATCAGCATACATTAAATATTTACTCATGAGCTAAGCCTTTTTCAAAGCATTTCACTTATTTTATGTGATTCTGATGGTGGACCCATAAGTTAGTACACATTTTATTATCATGTATTAATGATAATAATAATTATGATGATGTTAAGTGGCAGAGCCAGAAAGGAACTTCAAAATCTGCATTTTTCTGCATTTTGCCATAGACACAGATAATATCTCATAAAAATATAGATGACATACATGTGTGTGTGCACTGTATATTTACACACTCGAAATAGAAGCAGGAATTGTTTCTCACTGCAACTAAAATTGAGATAAAATTTTGTTGTAGAAATTAACATAGACGCATTTGCTACCATAGCAAAATAAACATTCACATTTCTCACTCTGGCAGAGACAATGATTTCCATTTTTCACTTACCTCTTTGTTGCCAACTATAAAATGGCTGGAAGTATAAGCACAATATACAGGTCCCAGGAATCCCAGGACCTATAAATGAAAATGAAAGAGATGCCCACTATTAACAAAGCACTCAACAGATATCGGGGCCCACATGAACCAAGAAACAGAGCTGTAATTTCAAGGCAACATCATCTGTGATAATCACAACCTGTAACATCCAGATGTCCACCCATATCAGAGTGGACACCTTCTTACATATGACTAGGGTGAAACACCATAAAGAAAAGGAGAAGGAAATGAATACCTGCTCCACTCAAAACACAGATGAATCTAAAAAAAAAGAGCAAAATAAAGCAGACACTTAGGGGTCCACGTTGAATTATTCTGTTGGCAACAGTCCGAACCAGGGGAATCCTGGACTGCAGTGATGGTAGTCACAGTGCCTATCCTCAGAAAGAAGTGGATTGGAGAGCCGCATCTGGCTGCGGGTGATTTCATTTTCTTGACAAGACTAGTGGTTACATGGTGCTCATTTTATGACATATTATTGAGCTGCACATTGACATTTCACATGCTTCCGTAGCTGTGTTTTGGTTTAATAATTAAGTGCTTTACAAACTGGTATGATAACATAGGACCTGTTGGGAAATTGTGAAAGAGAAGAAGAAGATGTACTACATCCTTTCAATCTGTTTCTTTATAGTTCACTGACCTCAAGTCTCCCGGGCTGCTCAGGGCCCACTGGACAGATATCTCGCTCCATGTCATCTCTGGGAGTTAGTCCATTCTGAGTCTGTTTTCCTTTTTCCAGGACTAAAGTCTCAATGAGTGCAGGTGATAAACTCTGTGGTCATGCATGCATACATTAATCTGATATTTCTTTCATGTGATGTGAGGTGAATCTTTTTGAGGCCACACATTAACCTGTCAGAAGAGGTGCAATTGTTATACCCCATAAACAAATGGAAGGACTCTCATCAGGATGTCACTGGGGACTGGTACAGTGTAAAGAGAAAGAAATAAGAATCAGAGTTTTCATAATTATGAGCACAAAACTATGTTGGTCATAGCTGTGGCCTCAATTTTTATATCTGGAAAAGAGAAAGTTGAATTAAATGTCCACTAATGTCCTTTTCTCAATCTTGAACTCTATGACTAATTTCACGGGAACAAAAGAGCAGGGACCCTTGTTCCATGATATATCTTTACTTTGCATAGAAAGTTCAGGCTGAAATGGGTGTTCTCAAACCTTTAGGTTAAGCACTCATAATTCCATGCCCGTAGCCAAACCTTACGATTTAAAAAAAAATGGTTTAAAATTTTCAATTACAGTGGCATATTATATTATATTATATTCGGGTAGACAACCTAGAGATTAGACATTTGTATACCTTACAAAGTAATCACTCAGATAAGTCTCGGAAACACCTGACAGTTTACAATATTATTGACTCTATTCACTATGCTACACTTTAAATCATGTGTACATCACATGTACTGCACAATGTCAAATTCTCATATCTGAACTTAACTGAAAAGGAGAAACCATGAATGCAACATTTCTGTAGAACAAACATAAAGGGGGCCTTATGCTTCCCAATTTGGTGGTGCCTTGAAGAAGGCTGAGCACACTCCAGATCAAGTAGCTGCTACTGTAGGGAGCAGAAAGGACCTGATTCCTCACAAAGCATGGTTCTGTATGCTGGCCTGCCCTGTCTGG
This sequence comes from Pteropus vampyrus, assembly GCF_000151845.1. Classification (NCBI taxonomy): domain Eukaryota; kingdom Metazoa; phylum Chordata; class Mammalia; order Chiroptera; family Pteropodidae; genus Pteropus; species Pteropus vampyrus. The sequence continues at coordinate 11,708 of NW_011916998.1, read as the reverse complement.
TGATGCCCTAGAGGATCAGCTAAAAGAACTGCCTTTCTTCACCTCTACTGGCTTTTTGCCCATAATACCTAAGGGAAAATACTCGTATGTCCAGCAGAAGAAAGGAGTAAGAGTTGAGGTAAACACAACAGTAACACGAAGCCTTTGGAGGAAGAATGAGAAAGAAAGTTGTACAGCAATTCAGGGAGACTGATTCAAGAAAAGTGGTGGACTTTCTGTAAGGACGGTGGACTCACTGAAGTGTCACCTTACCTTAGCCACATGCCCTGCTCTGCATTCCATAGGAGACTTGCCAGTTAAGAGTCAATATTCACAGTGAAAGCAGACACTCACAGCCGCACTCAAGGCATCTAAATGCTTCCTCAGGAGCCCATCACTATAGAGTCTCCCCCTCTGCAGGAAGTTGCAGGCTCCTAACTCTAAAGGCAACACAGGGCTTTTGACTGGCCTCAGGGAGAGTGAGTGGCAAAGGGGCAGCTGAACCCAGTCTGACTGTCACTGTCCTGCTTGAGTCAAGTGAAGTGGTGGGTGAGGGGACCCTGTCTGCCAGAAAAGTGCAGCACGTGGTTCAAAATGGAGAAATCTGCTGACCAGGGATTCTCAAGGACGGAGTTCTCTAGCTCCTGGGGTCCCTCCAAGGTTTGGGATTGGGTATGGGTGGCAGTGGGTTGGGGGAGGCTTTATTTTCCCAAAGGGAATTTTCCCCCTTTCCTGAAGTTCAGTTCTTCTTCTGCAGCCACATGCAGCCCTCCACCCCTATCCTGCATTCCCCTTTAGGACACCAAGGGGTTGTCTCATCTTAGTGAGACCAGCCCACCTGCTCCTCCAGGACGGAGTGTCCTACCTAGACTCAGGCAAGTGTGCCCCACACCTGAAAGGCCCTCACACTCTTGGGACCCTGCTCACAAGTTGGGGATTGTGTTTTGAGGTAAAGTGGTTGAGGGAGGCCCCGATGAGAAGGCGACATACGAGCAAAGAGGTAAAGAAGTAGGCTGTGGGGGTTTCTGGAAGAAGAGCATTTCAGGAAAAGGGAACAGCAAGTGCAAAGGCCCTGGGGTGGGAATGTGACCACCACTGAGTGTGACATATAGCAAGGAGGCCAATGGGGATGAAGTAGCATGAGCAAGGAGGGCAGTGCTCAGCCAAGGTCCTGTAAGGACTTGAGTCTGATTTAAGGATTTGCCATCCTGCTCCCGCAGGCGCCCAATTATTCAACCTTACTTTCAGGACAGAGGACAGCTCAGAGTGCCCCCTCTCCTTGCAGCATTTGTCAGTCTCAGGGGTCTTGTGCCATAAGCTACAAAAGCCAACTTTAGGTAATTTAGACACAAGCGGATAAACTGGAAGGCTTAATGGGCTCTCCCAGAGTCATGGGAACCTGGAGAACAGAGAAATGGTACAAAACCAAAGTAGCTCTGGAAACCCAGAAAGGGGGACTCTTGGAAATAGTCACCTGGCAAAGACAGTGTGGTTAGGGCACCACCGCTCAGGTGAAAGGCACTCCGTCTGTTTGAGGTTCCCATTCCAGGAAGAGAAGATCCAATTTGGCTTGGGACCACCTGCACGTTGTGGGGGAGGGCAGTCTCAGTCACAACCTCACCACCCTACTAGCTCCAGTGAGGGTGTGGTGAGTCCCCAAGGAGCCTAGAAAATGTGAAATGGTTGTTTGGTAGAAAACACAACAACAACAACAACAACAACAAACAACTGTATATAACTAAATATCGAGGACCTTCTATGTACTGGCCAGTGAGCTAAGGGCTTTGGGCTTTGCTTACATGATCATACTGACTCCCCAACACAAGCCTGGGATGTTTTGTCATTGAGAAGGCTTTGTCCAGCTCACACAACAGCTGAGTGGCAGCCAGAATTCTGACCTCAGGGCCCAAGACATCGATCCAGTAGTTCTCTCTCTTGACTGCAACCCTAAAATAACAGGGATATCTTAGAAAAGAAAGACACAGTAGACATCTCAGGAACACACTGTGAGTTCTGTGGTATGGGGAGCTCTGTGTACCCCAATCCACAAATGGTGAGGTGTGGCCATGCAGCATCTTCTGAGTTTGTGGGACTTTATGAGCTCACAAAGTTCTAGGAGGTGGCAAACCTAATCTTCCCCTACTTCCCCACATTCACCTCTGATTGGCAGAAGCCTGGCCTGCACACCCTCAGGAGTAGCAGATGGATGTGAGGGTTCCACTTGGAGTTTGAGAGGGCGGGTTGGCAGCTCCCTTCCTGCTGAGTGAGATGTCGAGCCATTTTAGGTGCTCTCTTCACAGAAAACACAGTAACCAGCACGTCCTCAAGTCATAAACATGGTGGCCTATAGGCACCTAGAGCCCTATCCTCACAGTGTAAGCCACTGCTGCAGGACGCAGGCTAGCAATTCCGGGGCTATAATGGAATGGGTAGCCATCTCTAGCTAGAGGTACCCAGGGCGTCCTACACTGGCCTCCCCTGAGTTTTACCAACATTTTATCTCCATTTTGGGGTTAAATGAAATAGCAGAAACCCCAACTTTTTGTGGGAATCTCTGAATTTGCCACTAAGTAAGTTAGGAAGCAATGGAGAACATCACACTTATGTGCATTACCCTTTTCAGCCCAGGCAAGGCAAATTCACAGTTCTTCAATTTCTTCTTCCTTCCAAATGATTTCCCCTACTCTTTCTTCTGGAGCATCTATGATGAAATTTGTTGAAACCTGGAGGAAAGAGAACAATTATGCATTTCAGGGCCATTCACCATGTGGGGTGGTGCTCAGGGCAGAACAGGGCCCCTAAACCACTGCAGAAAGAGACAAGCCATTCTGACTACCAGCCCAGCTCCTAGCCTGGGCCACTTAGGGTTGCTCAATTCAATTCAATAGTGCAATGAAGCTCAGGAGCCAGTGCCATCCTAAATGAGAGAAAGTGCAGAATTAGAGGGAGATATTACAGACAGTGACGATCCCAGGACCTCAAGTGGCGGCATGGGACCAGGGCCTTCGATGAGAATCACATAAAGAGGGATTGGAAGACTCACAAATACAGGCTTGTGGATAGGAACGAGAGAACGTGGAAAAGAAAGGAAAGAAGATGTCAATTGCATGCACTCTTACGCTCCTTATGTCGCAGGCTTCATCATCCACAGTGTGGTCTTCGAGTGGACAGGTGCACCAACATTGTGGGGGGACATAGGAAAAAATGGGAGAGTTAGAGTCAAGGTGGAAACCCAGCATCCTGCTGCTCCTGGGATTAGGTAGCCCAACTCCAAGATCCATTATTATCCTCATCTCGACACTCCTCATCTAGTGATCCCCTGGCCCTGCCAGTCGGAGAGACAGTTTGGGGCCTGGTCAATCCCAGGAAATCAGGTCAGCAATGATGCAGGAAAAAGTGTGCCCTTTAGAATCCTGCCGGCCATGGAGGGCCCGGAGAGACAGCTGGACACAGGCCTCTCTCACATGGAAGCATTCAGCACCTCAGACATGTGTGACATGTGGAGGCTGAGATGAGCTCAATGGTAATGGACCAATAGCAGTAATGCCAGACGAATTGTTCTTTCCCTCATGCAGCTCTGGGAGTGCCCTTTAAATGAGGAGCAAACATGAGCACAGAAACATGAAGGTGCTTCCTTACCTTAAAAGGAAGAGAATTTACTTCTTACACACCACCCGGCACACGGTAAAAGGCTTTGTCCCCAGTTTAAGAGCCTAGGAGGTAGTCCTTGTGTCCCATTAAAGTACATCCATCATAGGTCAGTAACAAAAACTAAACCACGATCTCCTGCATACGATTGTCAGGAGTGCTAACAGATCAATGCCCAAGCTCTGATATAGCTCTGGAGTATAGGAGTATGTAAGAACAAGACTTGTGGGAATGATAATTTTTTCATAGCAAAGCGAGGAAACAGGATGACAAACGCGCTACTCTCTAAGCCTACGGAAACAATTCCTCTTCCTGTGACATCATTCAAAAAGGAAAAGAACACATCAGACTTCTACAGTCATTTCTTTTTTTTTTTCTTTTTCTTTTCTTTTTTTTTTTTTTTTGTCTAGTGTCATGTCTCCCTTCCTCAGTTTTCCAAGCAGCAGATGCCACTAAGAGGTTCCCAGGCCCCTCTTCCATGGGATCTGACCTGCGTGTAGAGTCTTCATCCTCGCTGCTGGAGTCAGAGAAGCTCTCTCATACATAATCCGGAGACACAGAAACATGAGCAATAAAATTATTAGAAAGAGAGGCTCCCCCATTCCTGCTACTTTTCTTGAGTCTATAGTGAGTCATGGGCATCACCCTGATGTTCCCCATAATTCATGCACTTTTCCTGGGCTTTGTGGACCGTAGAGCTTCACCTAGACATTGACCACAGTTACCAACCTTCAAATCAGAGGTGCTGAAGGAATCAACTTTTACCGTTTCCCTTCCACTTGCCCATGATAACTCTCACCTCCAACCTTACCAACTTGAAATTCCAACTGTTTCATTCAAACTAGAATGAGACTAGTAGGATTGACCAATTGATATTTTATTGTAATTCAGTCCACTGAGTTCATTAAAGAAAGCCAAATCAGGCCACTGGCCAGAGTTTTTTCCTGTATAATCACTTCCTTTCACTACACCCAACCCTCCTTCCCAGCAGTAACCCAGAATCGGGGGGCTTCCAGACCAAGCTGCAGAAAAGCCCCACCTTCCTCAGAACCTAGATGTTTTCCTAGCAACTGACTGATTTCATGATACATACATTTTTTCATCTGTTCACGCATCCAACTGTAATTAGAGAAATAGAAAAAAAAAACAGTGAGGATCACTTCATCCTGGACACTCTGCACAGGCTTTCATTTCCCTTGATGGCCTTAGCACCCCAGACAGGAAACAGTGTTTGAATCAATGACCCAAGAGAAGACATAAGGGGCGCCTGGGGGAAGCTTGTAGCTCATAATGGAAGGTCTCTCAAGTCTCTTTGGTTTGGCAATTGCAGTTTCCTTTTCAAAGAGAAAAACTTTCTGCAGGAGAAAATGCTCTCTAACGTACAGTTTGTAACTGCTGCTGCCCTTTTTGAGTGCCCTCTTGAATCAGGTATCAGGGGTAATAGGCTCTCACTAGACAGTCTCCCTACCTAGTAAACTGTCTCTGTCACGGAGCATATACATGTTGACATTTCATATGCTAATTTTACTGAAAAAGAGAAAAGGAAACTTTGTCATATCAGTGCAAGAAAGCGAGTTCAACTTGAGGATAGATGGAACCTCCTCATCTGCGGTATTTTAGGAAGATTCTGCACCACCACCTCAGGGAGAGCTAAAAAGACATAGGGTAGCTGTTAGTCACTGGTGATGCTGCTCAGGACATACTCTGGAAACTTTGCAAGGTGAGTTCGTGAGGCGAGTGTGTGGATGTGGGCATTTAATAAGTATGAACTGAGCTGCTGCAGGGTCATCCTCCTGGGTGCCTGAAGGAAGGGCAAAAAGAGGGGCAGGAAAGAAAAAGAAATGGAGCCTTTGGCATGAAAGCTAAAGGGAATCCAGTGTATCGGACATAATCCTAAAGGGGAAACGAAAATGCATGCTCTGTTTCAATGATAGAGTTTCATTGACTCCTCTTGCCCAACATAAACCCAGCCAAGTTCCCACTTCTTTTTCGAATATTACAAGACCATCTCAGCACATGCATTCATATGTGCTGCTACTGTCTTCATCTTTAATACTGGCTTTTAACTTTGTTTTTTAAGGAAGGATACTTAATATGTATATTTATTGTGGGTATATAGGTCAGTAGCTTCAGTAACATTCATTATATGTGGACCATCTCTACTATCTCTACCCAAATGTGGCTTCCTATCCCACATACACTCTCATCTCATTAGAAAATCCCATTTCTCATAGCCTTACTCATAGCCGCTCCCCATTTCATCCCTTGATCATCTCTGCTTTCTCTCACAATGAATATGCTTTCTCCAGGGACCTTGCTTAAGAGGAATCATACTTTATTTGTCTTTCTCTTGACTGCCTCATGTCACCAAGTTCGAATAGCATTATATTACGGGTTCCCATCACATTTTATTTATCCACTCATAGATCAACTTAGGGGTGGTTTCCATTTGTTAGCTGCTGTGAAGAGTGGGGCTATGAATACTGGTGTACAGATAGCTTTAAGACACTCTAATGGTGAAACACGGTATTCTGGCCAAAGGATGTTCCAGCACAGAGTGAAACAGAATGCAAACTCAGGACGTTTTTAATTAATAAGAATATATTATTATTTCAGTAATTATAACAAATGTTTCACGTCAGTGTAAGATGCTATGGCTAGGGGAGGAGTGGGATATGGGAACTAGGTGTACTATCTGTCAACTCGATGTTCATCTAAACCTATTCTAGAGAAAGTGTATGCATTTTTACAACTCTGGAGATAACTGTACCAAGGAGAGATCTATTCAGCTCATATCCAAAATCAGATAATATCTGTGCATTAGCTAGAGATCCTGCTTACTATTTAAATGGAACCACATTTTGGGTTCCTATGCATCTTTTCTTCTATAGTTACAGCACTACCGATCAAATGGACACATTTAAATTGCACTCACGCAATTGAAAAACAGCATGGATTGGAATTTATATAATTTTCTCTTAAAATGAAAACACCAAATAATGATTCCTGAATAGACTTAATAAGCATATTTCCACAGTACCTTCCTCGGGCTGCACTGAGGGATGTACCACGTGGTGTTGCCGGATGTAAACTCTCATGAACCTCTTCTTCCTTGTTTAGAAGCTCCACGTACCAGGGAAAATTCTTCAGATTACTCGGGACCGCAATGCCCTGTTTCAAGATCTGCAATTTTAAGGTGGCCTACTCGTTAATATTATGTGATGAGGCTAAAAATGATTACATACAAGTAAGGCTATGAGAAAAATTAGTGACTAGTGCTATGTAATTGCTCTGGAAGTGTCCAATCACTCAAGTATAACCTAGACACTTGGCAGCAGCTGAACCTAGAGAGGGGACTGGGATGGCTTCACAGCAAGGGAGGGTGGCAGGTTACTTTTATCCTTTGCATGAGGGTGATGCCTTCCAGTTCACGGAGAGTATCTGTTATCATCTCCTGAAATCCCCACATCAGCCTTATGCAGAGAAGGCAAAGCGGGAGGTGTAACTTATAATTTACAGTGAAAAGCATAGAAATATATAGAGATTAAGCGATTTGCCCAGAGTCACAACACTGATGAGTGTAATCTGGGACGAGAACGTGGATGCTGTCCAGGGCCTAGAGATCCTGAAATTCTAAGACACCTGAGACCATCCCCTTGGTGCCTGAACAATGAGATGCCCTTGGTGTCTTTGTCAAATGCTCCTGCCCCAACTTTTCTGTGGGAGAGACGTGATGTCCTGGAGGAAGAGCCTGAGCCATGTGGAGTCCAACTTTATAATGCAGACTCCGCTTATACTTTCTGGCTCTGACCCCAGAAACAACAGTTTCTTCTGAGCAAAGACCCTCATAAGGACCAGGGAAGTCCCAGCTTGTGGCCATCCTCCCCCAGCGTCTGTCCACTGTCAACTGTCTTACACTGAGCCTTCCCCATGGCCAGGTGACCACCCTGAATCACTAGTGGTCTGGGCGATGCCCAACGCAATGCAGAATATTCTACATCTACTGCTACATGACAGATTTACCAAAAACTAGCTTCTCTTTCATTGAAAATCCCTGGATGAGCACTTAATGTCCATGAAGAGGGATACCGGCCTTTCGTGTTGGTGCTTTGATAATTCCCTGAAATAAGGCTGAAACCTCTACTGTCTGCCGACTTTTGGTCTGAGCAGCCTGTGCTATGACTGATGGACAGTGGGCAGTGGCTTCATTAGTGCTCAGTGTGCCGCCTCCTTGTTCATTCCTTCCTCACCACAGTCCAGTGTCTACAAACTCCTCATACCTTTCTAGACCCTGCAGTGGGCTGAATTAATCATGCAACCATGGGGTTCAAACAAGGACCTCAGCGAACAATATCAAGGGATGCAGGACCCAATGGGACCACGTGAGGATCTCTCAACAGTAAAGTTCCCCAATCGAGTCTGTCCACCCTATTTAACCCAGTGGCGAAGAACTCTAAAGGCCAGGAGGCATAAATTATAATGAAGAACCCAATCTGGAATCAGCAGGCACATCTCCCCTCCATGAATCCACCAATAGGCTTCTTGGGCTTCCTCTTACTTTCCTCCCGGGTTCCACGGAATCCACCGCCATTCTCCTGCTGTGGCCGCAAGAGGAATGTGAATTTGTTCTCTGGGAAGATGTGCTCAGGGCGCTTTTCACTGGCTTGCTCAGTGTTACCATCCTTTTGTTTCTACTTTCAGAGTCGCAAGCAGTAGGAGAAACGCCAGTATTTTTTATTGTGGTTTTATCTGAACTGACGTAAGTAAGTTAGGAAACAATGGAGAACGGGTACACTTGTTTTACCTTACCTTGTTTTGTCCCATGCAGCAGAAGATCGGAGTTATTCTATTCTTAATATGCTTTCTTCTCTTTGTGGAGGAGATTTGGCTAGAGTAGAGAAAGGAAAGAGCAAGTCATCTGGGAAAGATAATTTTTAAAGAGAATAGCAAGAACACATGATGTCAAACGCAGCACACTCAAAGCCCATGGACACAGTTCCTTTTTCTGACATTAATAAAGTGGGGAAAAACAAATCCAACTTCTATACACATTTCATTTCTCTGTCTGATTACATATCTCCCTTCCTCAGTCTCCCATGTAGCAGGTGCCACCCAACTGGTCCCGGGTATCCCCTCCTATTGGATACAAAGTAATTGTTGCCACCTACCTGGATCATCTTCATCCTCATCGCTGATGTCAGACAAGTTCTCTAACACCAAATCTTTAGAAACAGAATCAAGAGCAATAACGTTTTAGAAAGAGAGTCTCGCCTATTCATTTAGTTTCACTTGAGCCTATGGTGAGTCACACGGCCTCACCCCAATCTTTCCTCCAGGTTCTCAGACCTTCCCTGGGCTCTGTGGAGACAGAGCCCTTAAACAAGACATTGATCACCTTGCAAACTTCAAATCAGAGAGATGCTGAAGTAATCACCTTTCACCTTCTCACCTCAAACCCAACATTGCTCCCACCTCCAAAGTTATCAACCAGAAATTCTGACTGTTATAGACAATTGAATGTGGTTAGTGTGACCAAACAAATGGATGTGTTTATTTTATTTTCATTCAATGCATTAATAAATGATCAAGTATAATAATTAATTAAAAACAGCCTCATCTGGCTACTGCCTGCCACACTAGATAGAGCAACTCTAGAATTCGATGATGTGGAAGGTGTATCCTCCCCTCCTAGTTCTTACAGAGTCATTTGTGGGGCTGATCTGATCATTCACGTGTGTGTACTTCATGGACCCATGTGCCTGTGCCACGCATTACTTGAAGCTCTGACGTTGTTCAAAAGTATGGTCAAAACCAGATACTAGAGAATTCCCAGCAAAGGCCCAGATAGAAGCAAGGTTGAAGAGCATGGCTAACGGACCTGTGCGAGAGAGAATCAGAGTGATGGGTGCTGGACACTTCACTTTCATCCTTTTCCCCTTTCTCAGCCCTGACTCTGGAATAGAGCCTGGCAAGGCAGTGGAAAGGGCCTCGAAGAGAATGGAAGAATTGTAAAGTCAAAAGAAGAGGGAATTAAAAGACGTAAATAATTGGAATGAAATACTGTTTTCACGGGTTGGAAGACAATATTGATAACATTTCCATAAAAGCCAAAGGGATTGACAGATTCTTGCTGCACCTAGTGACATCTCAATGCCACTTTTACAGAACAGGAAAAATCCTACAAGTCATATGGAACCACAAAGCATCCCAGTAGTCAAAACTATCTTCACAATGAGGAACAAGATGGAGGCTCCACACTTCCTGAATTCAAAACACCAGACTAAGCTTCCATAATCAAAATACCATGGCAGTGGCGTTAAAAACAGGCAGATAGATCAATGAGAAAGATAGGGTGTCCTAAATAAACTTACCAAATGATCTTTGTGAAGGATTCCAGGTCGACACAATGAGGAAAGGATAGTCTCTTCAAGAATCAAGAGAATGAAATGACACCTAGAAAATGTGAAAAACCTTGCAAAGCTTGTATCTGAAGAGGAGCTAGTATTCAAGGCATATACAAAAGGCTAACACTCAATTGCAAAAAAACAAAACTAAAAGCAAATAAGCCAATAAAAACTGGCCAAAATCTTTAAAAGACATGTCTCCAAAGAAAGCATACACGGCCCACAGAGCTATGAAAGGTCTCATTATCACTAATCATCAAAGAAATGCACATCAAAAAGGTCAAGAAGAAGTGCCTCTCTCCTGACAGGATGTGTATTGTCCACAAGAGAAAAAAAGAGATAACAAATATTGGCGAGGAGATGGAGAAACTGCAACCTTTCTATGCTGTTGGGAGGAAAGTCAAATGGTGCAGTCATTGTGCAGAACAGTATTGAGGTTCCTCAAAAATTTACAAATGAAACTACGATGCGATCCAGCTATTGCGCTGTTGCTATGCATCTCAGCAAATAAAGTTAGAGCTTGGAGGAGATACTGCACTCCTGTGATCATTGCAGCATTGTTCACAAGAGCCCAGATCCAGAAAGCGCACCCATGTCCATCGACAAACGAGTGAATAAAAGAAAATAGGGTATATGCATTTAATAGAATTTTATGCATTTTTCAAAACCAAAAAATTCCTGCCATTTGCAGCAATCCTGTCTCGAGGAGACAGGTTCATGGATAATCTAGTGACATTTTACATTGAAGTAGCCTCAGTTTTGATTAATGAGGAAAAGATGAAAACCTACAGGGAAATGAAATTCTACTACATTCATAATTCTCACAGCTGTCCTGGTCCAAAGAAAACTCAAGCCATCACTTGGCTCATTGTATATGATATTGACCTAAACCAGCTTCCTGGACTTGATTCTTCCACAGCCCTCCAGAAGAAACCATGACCCCATGTTTCTGTGTATGCCACAGGGACATGAGGGATGATGCCCCTGTCCCACTGTGGAGCTTCTCTGTGCCACCTTGCAGCGCACAATGTCCCCTTTGTCCTCATTCAATGAAAACCCAGTGCTACCCTGACCCTCAGTCCTGAAGACCTCTCGGTTCTCTTCTCATTGGACACAGTGTTTCTTGCCCAGCACACAAAGTCCATACTTCAGAGAAGTATTGGACACAGAATGACATTGCATATTCTTAGCAAGGGTGGCTGAATTTAAATATTAGACCTCTTTGCAGAAAATCTCAGTGAATTGCTCCCAAATATTCCTAGAGGCTCGTCCTGGCTCAGATGCCTCCAGAACTGCATGTGGCATGCGGCTACATTGGGGGCCACCAGCAAAAGTGAGGAGCCCTGCCCAGCAATTAGCTAAGAAGGATGGGAGGAGAAGTCATTCAGAAGCCTCTCATTAACAGAGGCAGTGTAAATGAAGGAAGTGGCCACAACATGACCATTCAAAATGCCATAAGATCTACTGAGGGGTTATATACTGTACTAAAGAGAGTTTTTTTGTGGCACAGTGACAGAGATTCTAAAACATGGTTTATCCATTAAGAAGCCAGACAACATTGACCTGGGTGGTGACGGGATTTGTGTTCAGTTTAATTGAGGTATATACTTGGCATACAGTAAATGCACACATTGAAATTTTGCAAGGTGATTAATACATACACTTAGATACCTATCC